>NW_020956208.1:373931-375911 GCF_003031625.1 Empidonax traillii
ACACACACACGTACTCCTCGCACACACACGCCCCGCACACGCTCCCGCACACCCCCCGCTGCACGATCTCCGCTGCCCACGCGCACCGCCCACTCCTGCGCCCATCCACGCTCCCGCCCACCGACACACGCGGCCCCCCCGCACACACACACGCACACACGGACAGAGACACACGGACACGCTCACTCTCTCACACTCACTCTCTCACACACACACACTCTCTCGCTCGCTCTCACGCCCCCTCCCCGCGGGACCCCCCCGCCGCGGGCCGGGATTCCACGCGCCGTGACGTCCCGCGGGCCCCGCCCGGGCTCTATAAAGCGGCGGCGCCGCAGCGGAGCCGGAGCCGGCCCGGAGCGAGCGGAGCCGAGCGGAGCCATGGCCGCGGGGCCGCCCGGCAGCCTCGTCCCGCTGCTGCTGCTGCTGCTGCTGGGGCCGGCGCTGGGGCCGGCGCTGGGGCAGAGCCTGGGCCAGACGCGCTTCGTGTGCACCTCGGTGCCCCTGGACGGGGATGTGTGCGCCGCATCGGCGCTGGGCACCGGCTCGGCAGAGGAGCTGAAGGGCACCGTGCTGCAGCTGCGGGAGACGGTGCTGCAGCAGAAGGAGACGATCATGAACCAGAAGGAGACGATCCGCGAGCTCACGGCCAAGCTGGGCCGCTGCGAGAGCCAGAGCGTGCTGGAGCCCGGCGAGGCCAAGGGCAGGAAAGGCTTCGCCAAGAACACCATGGGCGACCTGTCGCGGCCGCCCGCCGCCGAGACCCTCAGCCAGCTGGGGCAGACGCTGCAGTCCCTGAAAACCCGGCTGGAAAACCTGGAGGTACGCGAGGAGACCCGGGGAGCCGGGCATCAGCGGAGCCGGGCATCAGCGGAGCCGGGCAGCCGGCATCGGGACACCCGCGCATCGGGGCGTGGGGACCCGCACAGCCGGGCACCGGGAGCCTCTGCCCGGCCCTAACAGCCTGTTCCTCTGCTCGCCCCCTGTAGCAGTTCAGCAGGATGAACTCCTCCAGCCAGACCAACAACCTGAAGGATATCCTGCAAAATAAGATCGACGACCTGGAGAAGCAGGTGCTGTCGCGGGTGAACAGCCTGGAGGAGGGCAAGCTCAGCCCCCGCAACGAGTCCGAGGAGCGCGGCAAGATCGAGAGCACCCTCACCTCGCTGCACCAGCGCATCAGCGACCTGGAGAAAGGTACCGGGCGCTGCCCACCCACCCCCGCCAGCCGCGGGACCCCCGGGCCGGCTTCCGGAGCTCCCCCCGCCGCCGGGGAGCGGGCGCTGTCGGTGGATGCGGAGCCGCTCCCGCGGGCGGCTCTGCCGAGCTGTCCCATTTCCCACCCGCGGAGCGGTCCCTCGCTTTGCTTTCCCCCTGGCAGGGGGTTGGAACTGGCCGGTCTCTTAAGTTCCCTCCCAACCCACACCGTTATTCGCTCGGGGCAGCCGGTGCCCGCGGGCTCCGCAGCCGGGGATGCTCCGGGCTCTGCCCGCCCCGGGGATTAGGGAGCCGTGCGGCTCCGGAGGGATTTGCTCCTCGCTGCCATCTCAAGGCCCGTTACATAACGGGGTGGGGAGGGGGGAACCCCCAAAGGGGCAGAGAGGGGATCTGGCCGGAGCCCACCGACCCTCTGCTCCCACAGGCCAGAAGGACAACCGGCCCCCGGACAGGTTCCAGCTCACCTTCCCTCTGCGCACCAACTACATGTATGCCAAGGTGAAGAAGAGCCTGCCCGAGATGTACGCCTTCAGCATCTGCATGTGGATCAAATCCAACGCCTCCCCCGGCATGGGAACCCCCTTCTCCTACGCTGTGCCCGGGCAGGCGAACGAGCTGGTGCTCATTGAGTGGGGCAACAACCCCATGGAGATCCTCATCAATGACAAGGTACAGCCCCGGGAGCGTGGAGGGTGCTGGGAGGGGGGAACGGGCTGGGGGGGCAGCGTGGGGGACCCCACCGTGCACCACCCTGACCCACTGCCC
>NW_020956208.1:376803-505403 GCF_003031625.1 Empidonax traillii
CCTACGCTGTGCCCGGGCAGGCGAACGAGCTGGTGCTCATTGAGTGGGGCAACAACCCCATGGAGATCCTCATCAATGACAAGGTACAGCCCCGGGAGCGTGGAGGGTGCTGGGAGGGGGGAACGGGCTGGGGGGGCAGCGTGGGGGACCCCACCGTGCACCACCCTGACCCACTGCCCACAGGTGGCCAAACTGCCCTTTATCATCAACGACGGCAAGTGGCACCACATCTGTGTCACCTGGACCACGAGGGACGGCGTGTGGGAAGCCTACCAGGACGGCACACAGACGGGCAACGGCGAGAACCTGGCCCCCTACCACCCCATCAAGCCCCAGGGGGTCCTGGTGCTGGGCCAGGAGCAGGTAAGGGCTGGGGGGCAGGTGGGGGGGGGCCCAGCTGGGCTGGGGGCACCCAAGGGGAAGGACGGGGCCGCCCGGCCCGTGCCCCCGGTGACAGCGGCTCCTCCACAGGACACGCTGGGCGGCGGGTTCGACGCCACGCAGGCCTTCCTGGGGGAGCTGGCCCACTTCAACGTGTGGGACCGCAAGCTGAGCCCCGGCGAGGTGTACGGGCTGGCCACCTGCAGCTCCAAGGCGCTCGCGGGGAACGTCATCGCCTGGGCCGAGTCCAACATCGACATCTACGGCGGGGCCACCAAGTGGACTTTCGAGGCCTGTCGCCAGCTCAACTAGAGCCACGGACAAGCGAGAGAAACCTCCTCAGCGGGTTCTTTTATTAATTTTTTTTTTCCCCCTTTTTTTTTTTTTTTGCGCAAAACCAACCGAGTACGAAGCCACCCGTCTTGTCCCGGGCGCGGGGATGCCCTGACAGCGGGGCACCCGCCCCCGGAGCCCCACGACCCTCCGGTTTCTGTCTTGCCAACGTCCTTCAACGCCTGCGTGCCTTGGCCTGGCGCGGCTGCGCCCCCCCCGCCGCCCCCCCGAGCCCGGCCCCTGCTTCGCCGCCGCTTCCCCCGGGCACCGGCGCCTTAAAAGGCTGCGGGGCCCGGACAGGAGCCCCCTCGGGGCTCCTCTTTCTCCAGCCTGACCCCCCCTGCGAGGGTGGTGGCCCCGGAGCCGGGGGAAGGCTGCGGCATCCCCTCCAGTTGTGCTCCAAGCCGGGGTTGTAACAGCAGCTGGGACTCCATGGAGGGGGCAGCCCCTCCATTCCCACCCCCGGGGTAAGGAGACACCCCCTCCCCGTTCCCAGGTGAGCCCCAGTGCCCCCTGCCCCGGCCGGCGCTGCTCCCGAGCACCACAGCCATAGCCCCGGGCTGCGGCGGGCACCGGGGCGGGACCCCCGGCGGGACCCCCCCACTGGCCCCGCTGCCCAACCTGCCGCACTCAGGTACCCCCGGCCCCGCCGCCTGCAGCCCCCCGAGGCCTCCTACGCGCCGTAGCTGGTGACAAATAGCCTTTACCGTCCCCTCAAGTCCAGCTCCCACTGACAGGTCTGAAGCCTTTCTGCTTTTGATAATACACTCTCTTGTTTCTCTTACTGTAAAGGGAAGTTTATTACCAATTAAAAAAAAAAAAAGGGTATTTTTATGAAAAAAAAAAAAATATAGAATTATCAGTGCTCCCTGAGGAAAAAAAAAAAAAAAAAGTGCTTTGAGATTCTGTGGGATAAAAAGAGATAAAGAAGCGTATTTTGAGATAACAGATGCATTTTGTATGGTTTCCTTTTCTAAACTCCTGGTTTGTACTACAGATTGCAGAAATCACCCCCCAGCCCCCTCCCTGCCCACCCAGGGCTGCCCTGGGTGGCAGTGGAGGATGAGGCAGAGAATTCACACAGGGCTCCAGAGCCTCCCGACCAACTCCAAAGATGCGGCAAAGACACGTGCGGAGCCGGCAAGGCCACGGCCCCCCGGCTGGGAGCACAGAGCCAGCCCGGCCACTGCTGCCTTGGGGACCTGGCACAGGCAGTGACACCCCAGAGCGAGACACCTGCACGGCCGGGGCTCGGGGCAGCGGATCTTCAACTGTGCTCTTGTTACAAGCAAAACCCCAAAACCACCGTGAGTTTAATTTCAGTTCCTCCCAAGCCCCTGTTCACATCGGCGACAAGCACAGCCTGCTGAGAACAACGAGACCACGGCACAGGTTTCACCTCCAGCCCCAGGTGCGTTGGATTTGCCAAAAAACCACGAAAGGGTGTGATGTCAACACAGTGTACATAGTGTACAGTAGGGGAGAGATTAATGTATCTTAATTTGTCATTATTTTGCTAACCAAAGCTGTACATTTTTCCTATTCTGGCTCTGTCTCCTTTGGGATTTGAAGGGGTTCCGACACCCCGCGCATCCGGCCCGCATCGGCAGTTCTGACAATGCACTGTTTCTACGGATTCTCATGCTTTCTCCATTTTATTGCTGGGATTACATGAATTGTTGACTTTATTTTTACACAATAAAGAGCGAAGAAAGACACCGGGCTCTCTCACATGTGTCTGTTCCCTGAGCAGCCAGTGCTCGGGAGCTGGTGTTTTTCCAGAGGAAGGTTCTGCCTGTGTAAAGCAGGATTTCTGCCCAGTTCCCCTTGGAACTGGCTCAGGCACACCCCGAGCCCGCCTGCCAGGCTCTCTCCTTCTCCTGTACCCTTAGACCATGTCTTGTGCTGGTTTATGTAACACATCACCCAGATTGATGTATTTTTTCCCTCAAGACACAGGCTGGAAGCTCAGCTCCCTCCGGGTCCTGCCAGGCTGGCTCGGGGGGACAGTGACACCCCCCGGGCTCTGCAGCAAATGCTTCTGCTGTGGGCACCGTGACAACCCCCGAAGCCCGTCCCCACTCCTGGGCAGCGGCTGCCTTGGGGCACTCGCTGTCCCTGGGGAGCCAGGCGGGGTCAGGACACAGTTCCTGGAAGGCAGCACTCCAGGGGTGAATCTGAGCCAGTGGCTCGGTGTGTGATGGGGCTGGAGGCCACCCGTGTGCCACAGCCGTGGGCAGGGCAGCGCAGTGTGCCCGGTGCTGTTCCTGGGTGCTACAACTTCCCTGCTGTCCCACACCTGCTGCAGAGCAGCTGTGCCGGGTAAATAGATGATAGAATCAGAGACTGAGTAGGGAAATCTTTACTTACTCCTTGGGGCCAGCCAAAAACCATCCACCCACACACACAGCCCCCCTGTAGGTGCCCTATCCCACAGCAGCTGGGAGTGGAGCCGTGTGGGTTCAGTCCCCTGCTGCTCCTGGGCACGGGGCAGGGCATGGTGACACCAGCACTGCCCATCCTTCCTTCCTCCACAAGAGCAAGGATGTGGTGACAGCCCCAAGGGTCGCAGCTGGTGTAACCCAGCAGAGCCCTCACTGCTGCCACACCTGTAGCCAGTGAATCTCAGCTTCCAGGGCCTGGTGACAGCCATGGTGAGGGTCACAGTGAGGGCCCTGCGGCCACTTGTGCTGCATCTTCCCAGGTAACATCTCCAGCCACTGCAGCCTCTGCTGAGGGTGTCCCTAACTGGTCACCTGCCACCTCCCACACCTCCAGCAGCCACCCCGGGGTTCCTGTCCTTCACCCAGCCCCTGCCATCCTCATAGAGCCTCTCCTCCTCTGGAGTGTTTGTTCCTGTGGCAGGTCCTTTCAGGATGCCTCCAGCCATAACCATCGGAATACAAAGAACAGGGGGAGGCAGATGCCTCGAGCCAAACTGCAGGTCTGGGCCCTGGGTGTTTTCTCACACCACCAGCCAGCCATGAGCAGAATGCCAAGTGCTGGGCACCCTCGGGAGGGGACAGTCGGCACCAGATCCCCCCCAGGTGCAGGAGGGATTTAGGGCAGCATCTTGCCAGCCTTACAAAGGCAGCAGCACTGCAGAGCCCCCCCCAGCACTCCCCCTCCCCAGCCCTCTCTGGCGACGCAGACGCCGTCCTTCCCCCCCGCCCCCAAAAACCAGCTGCTCCAAGGACAGGCTGTTGGGTTTTGTGTCACTGGGAACAGCCTACAATCTGCAAGGGGATGCTATTTATACCCAGGGAACGCGTGGCAGCTCCTGCCTCCCGCTCAGCCCCCAGCCCCAAGCAGGGCCCTCGGGGTGCTGCTGCCTTCACAGCCACCCCAGCCATCCCTGTGCCAAGGTGGGACCCCAGTGCCCACCCACTGCTGCAGGAGAGGAAACAATACCCTCAGCCAGAGGCTTGTGCTGCTCTGCAATCTGAACTGCAATTAAAACAATTACACTAACGGGTTTTTTGGGTTTTCTGTGGTATCTGGAGAACACTGCTGTGGTGGAAGTGGGGCTGTCCTGGGCCCCAGGGCAGGAGCAGAGCCTGGGGACGCAGTGGGTGATGGCTCAGGGGGCTGGAACTGGAGCAGCCGAGACTTCTGCATCAAGGGGGTAACAAACCTCCCAGCTCATCCCAGCCCACACTCCTCACAGCTGTGAGGGCCCAAAACCCTGTGGGCACTGAACCCCTCATGAGTACAGCTGCTTTGGGACAGGAAAGGAGAGGCTGAGCAGCCCCAGGCCATACCCTGCACCAGGACCTGCTGTTCAGGGCTGGGAGCTGTTTGGTGGCCCCAGCTCTCTCCGCTGACAGCCAGCCCAGTGTCCCTGCAGCGCAAGGATCAGGGACTGCGTTGCTGCCCCGGCGCCGAGCGCGCTAAATCCACGAGCTTTTAGAGCAGCGGAGCAGATGGAGATCTTGGGCTGCGTGAGGACAGGCCCCACGACTCCCATCGGGAGATGGCTCAGAGATACCCACGGGGGCGAGGGAGAGTCCTTAAGGGCAGGACACAGCTGGGATTTACAGCTCTGATCCGGCTCCTCGCGGGAGACTCACACGGGTGGGAAACGCCTGGCTGGGCCCTTTGCACCGGTCCCATCCTCTGCTCCCCCCCTCAGGGCAGCTCCTCCGGGGGCTCCCAGGGGTGAGAGGAGGTCATGGGGAGATGAAAAATTAAAGCTGCTGTGTGTTCCAGTGAAACACCCCTGAAAACCGGAGACAGCGTGTCCTGAGACGGCCTCTCCCGCATCCCTGCCCGCGAGCGGAGCTGCCTGCGGCACTGGGACCAGAGCGTCCCAGAGCATCAGCACCACGCAGCGCCCCGGGCGTGCCAGGCACTTCAGAAATGCCGCCGGATTAATTAGCAGCGAGTGTGTCACGCCGTGTGCGCGGCCTGCGCAGCGTGCCGGGAGCACATGGCTCCAGGAGACCCGGATTAAATATGGATGAGACGCGGAGAGGCGGGAAGAGCCCCCCCCCCCAGAGCAGCAAGGGGGGCTCAGCCCCCTGCCTGGGCAGGGCTGTGTCAGGGAAACCGCAGAGACGTCGGCACATGGGCTACAGAAATCCCTCTGTCTTCACTACCCGAAAATTGGAGGTGATGGGGGGGGTGTGCAGGCAGGACATCCTTCCCCTCCCCAGCACGGATCCCCGATGCAGCAGCATCGTGAGCAGTGATGCCCCTGGGAGCTCAGGCAGCAGCTCCACCCTGCACATGAACACCCCGAGCAGCGAGAGGGTCCCAGGGCTCAGCTGGGCACCACCAGGAGGGTCCTGGCTGTGCAGGGGCTGCCAAGTACCATCCAAGGCTCCCCAGGGACACGGCTCCAAAAAGCCACTTGCAAGCTGGCACAGGAGGAGCAGAGGGAGATGGGCAGCCAAACTCTGCATCTGGGGCACCAGGCAGGGCTGGGGGAAGTCCTGGCTTAGGGAGGGAAAGTGTCGGCCCCCAGTGTGAGAGGGCAGGAGGGGAGCAGGGCCCTGGAGCTGCAGGGCACCAGCTGGGGCACAGCAGGCAGCTGGAAACCACCCCGGGCATGAAGTCAAGGCCAGCAGAGCGTTCCGGTCACAGGCGTGAGTCACCGCTGTGACTGCCCCTCAAATGCCACTCAGGAGCCTTCGCTGGCAGAGCATCCATTCCTCCATCCCTGTGGCACTGCCGGGCATTCGGCCAGCACAGCTGGGCAAGGGGCTTCCTCCAGCCCCTCCTGCCCCCGGGGGACCCGACCAGACCTGACCGGGGCCACACAGAGCCAGCAGTTGCAGAGCAAACTTTGCTTTTCACACCCTGCAGCCCCTCCAAGGGGATGCCTCCCCAGCCAGGGCTGATTCCAGACAGCCCCCAGCAGCAGGGAGACCCCATCCCACCCCCCAGGGGCAGGGAGCTGCTCGGAACACAGGCCTGACCTCCCTCTTTTTGCCTTCCCAGAATATTTTCACAGCCTTTTCCCGGGCTCCTCCTCCTGCGACTTTCCCAGCTAACGCCACCCTGACAGCTGCTTCCTCCCTCCTTCCCATTCATCCCAGATGGATTATGCAGAGGCTGGGATATCAGACTCCACCAAGGAGTTCTGGGGGGATGATCCTCCGGCCGGGGATCCCATGAGGGATCCCACTTCCATCCCAGGGGCGCAGAGGGGAATAACAATTTATTTCCCACCAGAGGGTCCTTGACTAAGCCCCGTTCCACCCTGGGAGAGCCTGTGGAGCAGAAGGAAGACTCTGTCTTCCAAAGCTGATTAAAAATAGATGCAGCATCTTGCTAATTATGCTGATTAATTAGCAGTTGAGGAGCAGGGTGGGCACAGGAGGGGGCACACAAGGGCGGGGGGTAAAAGCGGGGTCAGAGCCCACCCTGTGCTGCCCCGGCACCCTCAGACCCCACAGGTTCCCCCCACCTTCCAGAGCCGGGGCAGCACATCTGGGGGGTCCCCACGCCCCCACTTCCCTCCCTGTCAGCAACAGATGCCAAGCTGCACAGCGCTGCTGGAAATCAGGTCAGCAATAGCCTGCAGCAGATTTGAACATTCCTCATCCTGCCGAGGCTCTGGTGCAAGTGGGAGATGCCACAGGGCAGCCCCACACCAGCGGCCGCCCCCGGCCCGGCTGGCAGGGAGGGAAGGAGGGACGGAAAGGTCTGGATCACCCCGTAAATCCCCTCCTGCCAGAAGGGATGAGCAGGGAGGCAGAGCTCCATCATGCTGCTGAGTCAGTGCTTGTGGAAGCTGGGAGATGGCAGCAGCCCCCCAAACACCCCCACACACCCCCCAGACCTCTCACCCAACACCTGATGGGGCGGGGAAAACCCCGCGGGGACAAAGCTGTGCTGATTTATCCCCTCTGGAAAGGTGAGCAGGGCCTCGAACGCCCACAGAGCCAGAGTGACAGCACCCACCCCCAGCTCACACCAGCCTTTCCCTTCCAGCCCCTCCAAATCCTCCCCATGCCCAGGGACAGGCAGGGGCTTCATGCACCGGTGTTGGATTTGGGATGGGCTGCTCCACAATTGGCAAAGCTTTCTGCTCCCTCTCTGGATCCCATATGTTGGTGCCATTAAATATTCATGAGCTCTGTGGCAGCATCCAGAGCTGGGAGGGGAGCCCCAGCCCGGCATCGGTGGTCTCGGGGATCAGGGGGCCTGGCTCCTGCCCTGCCCCAGCACCCACCCTGGGGCCACAGCGGTGTCAGGAAGGAGCAACAACCACATCAAATTAATTGGATCCTGGTTTACCGCAAACAAAGAGGAAGTAGGTGACATTTACCTAGCAGAGTAATTGATATCTGAGCAATTTGTTGGAGTAACCTCATTATATGCCAGCTGGATTTCCCAAACCCTCCCAATCCCACTCATTACAAACAAGGTTTGTGTGTTAATCAGAGCCTTTAATCACGGTGCTGCCCATCATCATTCCAGCAAGTTACAAAGCCTCCAGATTTATCACACACCCTGAACACCCTCCTAAGAATCTGCCGGGGGTTTTATTAACAGGCGATGATGCTCCTCGGGCAGACGCCGGACATTTCTCTGTCAAGCGATGGCACAGGGGCAGAGCTGGCTCCTGGCACCACCTCTCCTCCCTTTCCTCCCTGGCCTGGCTGATCAGCTCCTCCTCATCCTCAGTGCACGATCAGGAGCTGTTCCCACACAGAGAAACGGCTCCAGACAAACCAGAGGCTGGGAGGTGCCCCTGGCAGAGCCACCCACGGCGGGTGGGCTCGTTCCGAGGGACCCCCCTGGGCACGGCGCTCCTGGTGCTCCCGAGCCCAGAACCCTCCCTGGGTCGCTCTGCCCGGGCAAGGCTTCACCTGTGCCCCCTGAGGACCCAGCGCTGCCAGCCAGGTCCCCTCCGTGCAGGGGGACACGGTGACAGCGGGTACAGAGGAGAAGCTGCCACGAAGGTGGGTCCTTGCTGAGCTTCCCAAGAGCTCCCACACCCCTGCCCTCCCTCCACCCTGTAGGAGAGATCTGTGCGCCCCACAGATCTGCCACCTTGCTCAGGCTGAGCCCTGTACAAGCTGCTCCATCACCCTAATGACACAGCTCATAATTATCTCATTTGCTATTAATTTGGTTGTCAAGAGAAATTCCACTCATTTGCTTTTAATTAATGAGGACTTAAAATAAAGCCATGGGGCTGGGAGGGCTCTGGTGAGAGGTGTCTGCAGCAGGACCAGAGGATCAACCCAGACCAACAACGGGAAGGGCAGTCGGGTGGAGAACTATTTATAGGACAAAAGGACGGGAAAATCCAAAAAAAAGGACAAAGGGACAAAAAAACCCTGCAAGGGAGCCACGATGCTCCCCCAGCTCCCTCTGCATGCCCAGGCACTGGCCATGGGCACCGGCCATCGCATCCAAGAGGCCTCTGGACACCCCGACAAGGCTCAGCTGCCACAGAGGGAACCAACATGAAAAATGCCTGTTTGCAGCCAGAGATGGAGGCTCAGAGCTGAGGAACAGCCTCCCTGCTCTGAGAGCCAAGGGGACACAGCTGCCCCAGCCAGCCCCAAACGCACTGGGAACATGGGAAGGGAGGGGGGCTCAGCTACCCAGACCATGGCTCGGTGTGCCAGTCTGCAGCTGGACCAGGGTCTGGGCAATCATGAGAGAAACAGCCCCTCCTAAATCCTAAATCCACCCAACCAATCCAAAAGGGGAGAGGAATGAGAATTGGGGGCGGGGAGGGGGGAAATCCCAATAAGTCACTTCCCCCGTCCTCAGAATGGGTGTCCCGAAATACAAACCCTGAGTCACCAGAGCTCCCTCCGTGCAGTACAAACTGCACAGGCAGCACCTACACTGCCTCAGGCTCCAGACACGGAGGTGGGAATCCATCCCACCCAGCCTCAGACACCTGTGACAGAGCTGCTCATCCAGACTCCCTCGAAACTCAGCGAACAGATTTTCATCCTAAAGCGTCTTCTCTCCCTTCTCCAGGACCCCAGGCACACAGTGCACATGTGGGGATCCTCCTTCCTGACCTCTGGCTCTCCACAAAAATCAGAGGAAGCAGATCCAGATAATGTGGAGCAGAACAAACCATTCATCATCTGGCTGGGCCAGAGCCATCAGTGCCACACCCCTGATCCCAGCACTGCTCCAGACCCAAACCCTGTTCCCCAGCAGCACTGAGGGGTGACCAAGCCCTAGGACCCCTGCAGAGACTCCTGAACAGTCACAGACAAAAACCGTGAAGAGGAAAGCCCCCCTGGTGACAACAAAAGGCTTTACAACCAGTCAGTAGTAAGTGCTTTCCTCTGGTTCCCAACAGTTTAACACCCAGAACAGCCAATTTCCAGCAATCAGAGTTAAAAAGGACAAGACCTGTGTGAGTTTACTTCGAAGGACACTCAAGCTCCACTCTCTGAGTTTCTATTAAGAGGTTTCATGCATTACAAAGCGATTTTCCCTTCCCAGGGTTATAAGCCAATTAGATAAAGACCAAGTTAATCCCTTATTGTGTCCAAAGAGCCACAAGCAGACACCAAACACAGAGATTAGTCCTTTCCTTTCACCACCCTGGGTTTGGGCAGCTGGGAGAGCATCCCCTGGCACAGGCACACCCCAAACCCAGGGGACCAGAGCCCCAGCTCCAACAGGGCTGCACAGGGGCTGCCAGGTGCCACTGACCCAGCAGCACCACCCTCCACCTAAACCCTAGCCAGGTGACTTTAATCCAGAGTCATCCGAGTTTACCTGTACTTGGAATGAGAGGAGTTCAGAGACTCACGCAGAGGGAAGTCAGGGCAGTGATGCAGAGCCATGTGATTGGGTTTTTGATGCCTGTTTTTTTTTTAAACTTGAGCTTCTTTCCTCACTCCTTGCCAGGCCAGCCAAGGACAGCTGCATCCCCAGCCCTGGATCCCTCACAGGGCGAGCACATGGACCCCACATGTATCAAAACACCCAGGTCCCAGTGGGAAGAGGGAACTTCCAGCAACAGACCCCAAACAGCCACAGCCTCATATTCCTATTGACAAACTCAGATCAACTCCTTGAGCTTCCACCCAAGTCACAGCTTTGGCTGCAGAACCTCCCCCAACCAGCACTCCCCAAATTTCTCATAGTCAAATACCAGCCAGGAACACAAAAAAATCACCAGTAGATCAAGAGATAATAAAACCACAGGCACTCACCCGCTCAGCTGCACAACCAGGTCAGGGGGAGCCACAGTCCCATGTGCTGAGGGAACCTGTTTTCCAGCAGAGCCCTCCCAGAGCTGCCCCACCGACCCCTGGCACAGCTGAGCCAAACAAGGGGCTTGAGCCCAGCTGGGATCGATCTGCAATGGGAGTGGTGTGAGCCACAACTCACACCTGAGCTGGTCCTGTGGCCCCAGCACAGGACTGAGCAATTCCAGATGGAGTTCTCTGGTGTTCTGCCCAAGAGAGGTGGGCAACAGCTGTCCCTGCCCACAGTGTGTCACCTGTGCCCAAATCTGTGACAGGCCCTAGGAGGCTGTCCCCAGGGTTGGTGAAGTTGTTGTTTTGTGTGTGGTTGGAACAAGGAATGGATGAACTGACAGCAGTGCTGTGGCCCCTGGGAAGAGCCAGGACAGGTGCCAGACCAGTTCCTCCCAGTAAGAACTCCCAGGTCGACAGCCCCGCACAGGTGGTTGGGGTGTGGGGTGCCCAGAGCTGTGCACAGCCAGACCTGCCTTGCTGAGCCAGACTGAGTGTTCTGCAGGGACAGTGGGCCAGCAGCCCCCACACATCCCTGGGATCAAAGGAGCAGCTTCCACTGAGACGGTTTTCCCTTCCCAGTCTGTCCACCCACGTACAAACTCTGCTGTGAAACAGCTCAGAGGCTTCCCAGGAGACGGTGGCTCCTTGGCGGGCCTGGGAGCTGCAGCTGCTGCAGCTTTGGCTTTCAAAGCACATCACTGAAGGCTTTTTGGGAAGTGCCCTGCCAGTGCCTGTCCCTCCCTTCACCACTTGCTCAGATGGGCCCCAAAGTTCCCCAGATGGGCCCTGGGGGTGCCGGGTTTTTTGCTTCCTCCTTTTTCCCGCCCAGGTTTCAGGAGGAAGCGCAGAAGGAACCAGCCCAGACCCCAGCCCAGCAGACAATCAGAACGGGCTGGATTTTGCCCTCCCCACCCAAAGCAGCTCCAAGACTGAGAAAAGAACAAGAGTTGTACAAAAAATTTATGCAGCATTGAGGTTAAAACAGCCCCGACCTGAGCACCCTTCCCCAGTCCCAGGAAAGCATCCTTCTTCCTCCTTAGCCTGGAATCTTACACAGCCATGTCAAGAACTCCCACAGCTCACGTTCTGCTCCTGCTGCTCTTTGGGAACAGTCAGGAACCACCTGTCAAACCCAGCCAGGACTCCAAGGGGAGGAGAAGCTTTGGCCCTGCAGACTGGATGAGGGTCACGGATTGATTTGGGCACAGAAGCTCCACAAACAGCTGAGCTGGTGCTGGGCCAAGATCCGGGCACAGAGAGTTTCTTCCAGCCTGGCACCAGAGCTCCCAGTCCACTCTTGGCAAAAACTCCAGCCTGGGATCTGGCCACCCTGACTGATCTATCACGGAGGACCTCCCTCCCTCCCCATCCCTGATGGGAAATTCTCCTTTCCCCTGAGGAAAAACAAACCCTGAGAAACCACTGCAAGGATTATCCTTGAGCAGCAGCTGCTCTGCCACTCTGCCAGGACATGCACAGGGGCTGGCACTGTCCCGAGGGACACAGCCTGGCACGGCTCTGCCCCCCAGGACGGCACCAGGCTCCTGCACTCAACAGAATTCAGCCTTGAGGGAGAGGATCGAGTGAAGAGGAGCCATGCAGGTTCTTCAGGCATCAGACTGATCCTCCAGTTCAGCCTCCTTCTTGCTGCTGGGAAAAAGAACAAGGAAGGGTCACAGACAAAAAAAAGTAGAAAGCAACAAGACCAAGCAACAGTCACTTGGTGAAGAACTCTGGCACAACCAGGGGACACCCAGCCTGGCACTCACAGGGCCAGGCCATGCCGTGAACTGCCACCACAGCAGAGAGCCCCTCCTCCTGCTCCTGCGAGCATGACCTCAAGAATCAAGGGGCTGAGCAGAGCACAGTGAGTTGCACCACCCAGGTGTCCCAAGGAATCTGTAAGAGCTGCCTCACCCAGTGTTCATCCCCCACTGCCACCATCAGCCACCTTCACTCCTTCTGGTCCCCGGAGACTCTTGGAGCCCTGACACACCCGGCTCAGCCCTGAGCAGCTCTTGGAGCATGGCCATCAAGAACCTGTCCAGCCTGGTCCTGCTGAGGGTCTGAGAGAACCCAACCACACTCCTGTGAACTTTGCTGAAGAGGCAGGATGGCCACAACTCCAGAAGCTGCTGCACCTCAAAGGGCTTGCCACAGGTTTACACCAATAAACTGAGCACCCACTGGCCCATGTTATGCAAGAGCGAGGGGCCAAAACCAGCTCCCTGCAGGTATTTCTGTCCACCCTCATGTCACACCTGTAGGTGTTAGTGCTCTGCTTATCACCGATGCCAAAAAAAGACCAAATCCCCACTGACCTTGCCCAGCTCAGGACACGGCGCTGTGAGGGAGGAACGTGTGAAGCAGCATGGCCACACTGACCAGAAATCACCCTTTCTGGAGGCAGCACACGGCACTTGAGCTCACCTTGTTACCCTCCCTGGCCCTTTAATGCCATTACCACAGCTCATTCCAGGAGCAGATCCCCTCTGGAGAGGCACCTGCTGGGCTGCCCACACACCCACCTCTCTGGGCTGGCAGGTCTGACCCCCAGGGGTGCGCACAGCTGCTTCCGAATGTACTCCCTCGATCTGATGTCAGCCTGCAATTGAGGAGAATGGGTGGGAATGGTCTGACCAGCCTGGCTGGTGCCTCCCCCTGTCACCCCAGCGTGCCCAGGAACACTCATGGTTGTGTTCCAGGAGGCAGGACAGCCTGGGGCAAGGAGAGCACCGACACATCCCAAGAGCTGTAAGAAAGTGCTGCTCGGCACTCACTGGGTGCTCTTTGCCCCCCTGAGGTGGTCCTGCTCAGCCCCCCAGCACTGCACCACACCACAGGACTCTCCAATGCCATCACAAGCACGCCCCAGGCTCTTGGACAACTTCGAGAACCGGCAGGTGACTTTTACAGTCCCTCAAAGATTTTTTCTTTTTCAGAAAACTTCTTTCCCAAACACAGTGTGACATTCCAGAGCAGCTGCTGTGCCCCACCTTAAAGGCAGACTGTCTCTCCCCACTTAAAAAGCAGGATGTGACCTTCCCAGCTGGAAAAGCTTCACAGCATAGAGATAATGCTCAGAAAGTGGGTTAACACATCCCTGGTGGCTGTCCTTGAAGCATTTGCTGCTCTCACCACTGTGTTGCCCCTGAGGAGCCTCTCCTGCACTCCAAGCAGCCCCCACACCCCTCACCCCCAGAGCCCTCAGTGGAGGCTGTTCCTGCTGCTGCTGGAACCTGCTCCACAACTGCAGAGCCATCCTGCCAGCTGAGAATGAGAGTTACGTAAGGGGTGGTTTGTTTGGGAGATTTTTTTCCCCTTCTCTCTATAATTGGACAGTTTCATAACTGAACTGACAAATAACTCTGATCACTCTTCAGGATAAGCGATTACGTGATGTATTTTATAACCAGGGAAGGAGGCTGCTCGATAGTCCCTACGGGGACACCAAGGAGCAGGAGGCACAGCTACCAACTATTTTTCTAGGGAAGAAAAACCCCAGCCACGTTCTGCTGAGAACATCAGCTGATGCTTGATTAGGTGGCAGTTCCCAGCCAGCACTCACTCCTAGTGCAGTGCCGGAGTCAGCTTATCCCGGTGATTAACCACAGGGCTAATCAATAAGATGGATCACTGTCCTGTAATAATCCCCACAGATTTGGGCTATTTTCAGAGGGGACAGTGCTGGCTTTGGAATTGCTGCTTTGCCTGTTTTCTGAGGGGCAGTGGTGATCCCTGTGCACACAGCAAGATGGCAGGGGGTACACCCGAAGGGAGTTGGAGCCTCCGGACGCCAGAGACCGACATCCCATCCCAGAGCAGAGGGCTGATGGCTTGTGTCTCACTTCTCCCGAGGGCACATGTTTGATAGTTCACAGGAAGTGACCTGCAGGCCTCCTTCTGTCCTTCCTAGTGGGTTGGAGCAACACCAGGCTGTCCCACCAGCCCCTTCCTGAGCCAGCGGGAACCAGCTGGGCACAAGGCCAGCAGGAGCTGAAGGATCACCAAGTGAGCAGCCAACCAGGAACCTGAACCAGTGAGAGCAGAGCAGGGTCCCAGTGCAATCCCTGTCAGCTGGAGAGTGGGAACAGCTTCTGTCTCCCTGCTGTGCACAGGGATCCCAGCACTCCAGTCCCAGAGTGAGGGGGAGCACTGGAGAAGGGTTCTGGCCTCTGTCGGGAGGAGGCAAGGGCAGTTCTCTCAGCAGGGCTTGGTTCTGTTTAGGGCCACTCAGACTGAGTGCTGTGCTTACTTTTCTGGGATGACAGCTCCTGCCTACCCCAGTTCCTGCCTGGGAGCTCTGAATGACCTGTGCAGCTCTGTGCAGAACCTCACAGAGACCACCCCATAAAAGCACATTTCTCCCAGATGGGCCTGGCACTGGCACGTGGAGTAAGGACTAAGTGGGATGTAAATACTGATGGTAGGTGACAATGAGTTCCCTCTGGTTCCTCTGAGAGATCACTTTGCTCACCTGCAGCACAGCCAGTTCCTTGGCAGTATGACCACACTGTGGGCTGAATGCAAATGGAGCCGTTCTGATTCCTGCCTGGATGGTGCTGCATTCCCGGGAAGCACCACACCCCCCACATGGAACTGGCCAGCCCTGCCTCTGGGAAAGCAGATCTGAGTTCCCACAGCAGCTGCACAGCACTGTCCTCACACAAACCACAACCACGGCCTCAGGAGGTGTGGGCAGCTGAGCTCTCATAGAGCATTTCACTTCCAGGGCTGCCAGAACTTACAAACCAGGAGCTGATGAACTTCCACAACACTGGGAAAGCCGGGAGCACATCGCCCATCAGGTCTGCAAGCTTGTTCTGGCAAAGTCAGCCAACCATGGCAGGATTCTCTGCAGCCTTCTACTTCCTAACTCCAGCTTCAGGTGCTCAAGAGCTGAGGCCTCCAGGTCTGCCCTGTGCCAAGATCTGTGACTGTCACTACACAGAGGAACTGCAGCAGGGGACGAGTCCCATGGAAAGGTTTAAGTGTCCTTATCTCCTGCCATCCCTCTACAGTAAACACATCCCCTCTGGATTTTTCATCTCTCTGTAGGAAAAGTGACAATAACTCACTCCATCACTCTAAGAAAAAGGTCACAGAGAACTGGAAGATTCTCCCAACATTAGCAAATCCTAGAGAGAGCTGGAAGCGAAATGAGGGTGATGAAAAGCTCCAAGACACCTTTTTGTTTCCGAAGGGAGTGCTTTTCCCTTCCCTTTGAAGACGCCGAGCTGCAGAGCTGGCTCGGAGCTCTGCAGAGGCATCTGTCCCTGGCTGGAGATTACATAAGGAGCTCCATCAGCCTCCTCCTGTCTGGCAGGTACTGGGGATGAGATTAGAAACTCTGGCTCTGCTGTGCACACCTCAAGGCTTGCTTTGCTCCAAGGTGTAAGACTTTGCTCTGGTTTATAAGTAGAGACTCAGTGTTCAGAGAACACTGCAGTGCCCGTGAGCAGCTCTGGTGCAGGGCCCTCAGCAGGGTCACCCCAGCGCTGCTCTGGGGGGCCACACCCCCAGCACCCAACCAGCACAGCACGGCAGCGATGCCAATGGGATCCCAGGGCAGCATTAGGAACAGGGACACCTGAGCAGGCCCTGCTCCCTGGGCACTTGTGGATTCGGGCTACGGAGCCACCGACAGCAGTGACCCCAAGAGAAGGGAAGCACTTGCCAGGCCAGAAGTCCCGGAGTCTTTATGCTTCTCCGGAGCCTTTCCTGAAGCTCTGCTTCAGGATTTAATCAGCCAAGGCTGAGCCCTGGTGGCAGCTGTGGCTCAGTGACAGTGATCCAGTGCTGTCCCCTGCTGGCTGGGCCCGTGGCTCCGTCCGGAGTGCGGCAGCGGGGAAAAGTCCAGAGGAGCAGCACTGCGGGCTGTGCTGGGCTCTGAGTGCCCAGGAAAGCTGCATTCCCAGCTCCTGTGGATTAACATCAGCATCACAGGAGCTGGCTGCAGAGAGGAACCAGGAAATCAGTCAGGCTGGGAGGGCTGCCGGGCACTGCGTCAGGAGAACACCACCAGGGGCTGGGAGAACAGCCCAGTAGAGGGGTGACAGCAGCAGAGGAGGCTCTGCAACACACCCCAGGCTTGGCAAACATCCCCCCATCCCGCCCTGCTGCAGGCCTTCCTCCCCCCTCAGCCCCTGCTGCCGTACCTGGCGGATGGGCTCCGGGATGCGGTACCTGCAGCAGGACCCCACGAGGCGCACGGCCGTGTCCAGGCTCACCCTGTGCCCCACCGAGACGTACAGGGGCTTACAGCTGTTGCTGTAGCTCCGCAGCGCCTGGGCATGCAGAAACGAGACATCAAGCACCCAACAGGCTCCTTTAAAACACACAGAGGGGCAGGTGAACCACGAGCCAGGCAGTTGATCTCAGAGGGTGGGGTGGTGGCTCTGTGTCTGCAATTCCCAGCCTTCCTGAAGCTCTTCTCCATCCCTGTGTCTTCTCACAGGGACTGTTTGTCCCTCTGGACCCCCGTGGCCCTTCCCCAAACGCCTCACACTCCTCTGGGATGCAGGGACACGTGCCAGTGCAGACTGACACCAGACACAGGAAGTCTCTTACATCTGCCTGTTCCTGTTCTCCTCTGAGTCAGATGCTCCCATATTGCATCCTGGTGAACTGCCAGGGAATTGGCACCTCTCCCTGACTGGGGTTCACACACAGGGGTGCCAGAGCACCTCAGGTGCCACAGCCACAGCCGTGATTGTACCCAACACCGGAACTGGCAACTCTCTACGAACATCTGAGCTCTCAGGAAGGGGCTGGAAGTGTTACTGGTCCCTGTTCACACCTGCCTTCCTGAACTGGGATCACTGAGATAGCCCCACTGTGGAAACAACATCCTCATGGTCCAGTGACATGCTTACCATGCCCAGGACTCTCCCTGAAGAGCCTGTCAGTGGGAACGTATCTCCTGACCTCTGCAGGGAACGGATCTAGGGGTAAACACACACCAGGTCAGGTTGTTAGGAGGTATTTGTATGTGGCTGTGACAATTCCCTTGGGATACTAAAAAGCAGAAATACATTCCCAGCCTGGCCTAACCTGCTCCCTGTGCAGCTCGTCCCTGACCAAGCCATCCACCTGCAGGAGGTTCTTGGCCACTCCAATGCACGGCAGATCCGTCAGGACTCCGAGGTGACAGGCCACACCAAATCCTGCCAACAACGAGCCACTGTACCCACACGATGCCGGGGAACTGGAATCCCAACCAGCAGCACAGGGACCAGGACAGCAGGACCGTCCAGGAACAGCCTACCTCTGTGATGGAGCAGCCCATTCCCATCTACCAGAAGCACCTGAAAAAGCCAAAGCAGAAATGTTACTTCCTGAGCACTCCAAGGAGCAATCAGTGATTGGCTCCCTAAGGAAGGGACAGTGGATGCTCCAACACACCCGTGGAGAGCATCCAGTGCAGTCTCCAGAGGGAGAACACCTTTCAGCAGGACTCTGTGCCCACAGGACACCTCACCCTGGGACAAGGAAACACGGCACACCTGAGGTCTGAGCCTGGGCTGCTCCTGCTGAAGTCTCTGAACAGCTTCCACCAGGAAAGGGACCTCTCGGAAGGCCAGGAATCCGGCCACGTAGGGAGCAGTGACGGTCACCATCCGGCAATCCTCGTACAGCACCTGGAGCAGGAGCAGACAGAGACCCTGGAGACGCCTGATGAGTGCCAGAGGCTCCTCCTCTGGCTCATGTCCCCTCCTCAGATCCCTGCTGCTGGATCTCTCCCGCAGAGCCAAGGGCTTGGGGCTGTGTCAGTGTGTCACTGGGAAGGGACTGATGGCAGGAGAGGGCTGGACACACCATGCTCTGACTGAGAGAATCCTTGAACACAGCCAGGGCAGCTCCTGAGAGCCAGAAGGAACCTCACGCTGCCAGGGCAGCGCCAAAGGGGCCTGGTCAGGGACAGGACAAAACAAACCCTGTAAGGCAGGACAAAAAAGTGACCTGCAGGGCAAGGCAGGAATCACAGCAGGACCTGAAATTCAGTTCATAAAAATCCCAGCAGCCACATCAAACTTTATTTCTCCGCTTGTTAGAGCTTTTATAGTTAAAGATAATTTTTACATAAGCTGGGAAAGAGACCAAAAAACTTTATTAGTTCAAATAAAATGACTGTGTGATGCAGGAACCACGATGGATTTGGAAAGGCTTTTCTAAGTCCCATCCCATATTATCAGCCGACTCCCAGCAGGACTCACACATGAGGCTCTGCACTGGAGTGCTACAAACACTTCCCTCTGCCCACAGGCACTGAGGGATATCAGCCCCTTTTGGCTCATTTGGGAAAGGGCTGACACTGATTATTTCCAACACACACCCAAAGCAGTTGGTGTGTTGTATTTGACCAGGGGCTGCATCTTATCACAGCCTTTGGGAGGTGCCAGCCCCCCTGAACAGACACTAAACCTGTATCTGGACACCTTGTGAGTTCCGAGCTATCCTACAAACCTCTTGTGATCAGGAGCTGTTTGCATCACATCTTCCTAAACTTATATCTAAATCCTTACGTGTATTTTTTCGCTATCTTTTTTGTGAACACACAATTGGAGGATTTGCTGAACAAACTGAAAATCATAGAACCATGGAACAGTTTGGGTTGGGAGGGACCTTAAAGATTATCTCGTTCCACCCCCTGCCATGGGCAGGGACACCTTCCACTGGCCCAGGGTGCTCCAAGCCCCGTCCAACCTGGCCTTGGACATTTCCAGGGATCCAGGGGCAGCCACAGCTTCTCTGGGCAACCTGTGCCAGGGCCTGCCCACCCTCGCAGGAAGGAATTCCTTCCCAGTATCCCTGCCCTCCTTCAGCCCAAGGCGTCACAGGGGGTACCTGAGCGATGCCCTGCAGGGAACGGCCTTTGAGAAAGCTCCCTACAAACCCCTCGTGTCCCGGCACACCCGGACAGAGCCCTGGAGCGAGGGGTTCACCCGGGTTACCTCGAGGGCTGGGTAGCTGAGCACGACCAGGGACGCGCAGGCTCTGGTGTCGTCTCCTTTGACGTAGGATAAATCCACACCCCCCACTCTCTCCAGCCCGGCGAAACTCGGGTCCTTCTGCCACTTCTCGGTGTCCTGCTCCACCACGCCGGCCTTCAGGCGGGCCTGCTCCCTGCAGAGAGCCCGGGGCGGCACTGAGAGGGGGGTCCCTTCCCCGGCACTCCCCATCCCCGCCAGCGGTGCCTCGGGGAGCCCGCAGACCCCACCCGGGGGGACAGAGCAGTGGGGGCTGTCCCCGAGGGTGCCCCCTGTCCCCGAGGGTGCCCCCTGTCCCCGGTACCGTTCCCAGCGGCTCCGCTCGGCCGGGCCGGCCATGGCGGGCGCGGGGCCGCCCGTCCCTCCCCGCCGTGTCCCCCGGAACGCGGGGCCCAGCGCGGCCGTTCCGGGCGCGGAGCAGCCCCGGCTCGGGATCCTGGAACCGGGGAGTGCTCCGGGATGGGAGGGAACTCACAGCTCATCCAGTGCCCCCCTGGCCAGGGGCAGGGCCGCCTTCCACCAGCACAGGCTGCTCCAGGCCCTGTCCAACCGGGCATTGGACACTCTCAGGGATGGGACAGGCACAGCTTCTCTGCCCAACCTGTGCCAGGGCCTGCCCACCCTCACAGCCAAGGATTCCTTCCCCATAGCCCATCTAACCCTGCCCTCTGCCGGCTTGAAGCCATTCCCCCTTGTCCTGGCACTCCAGGCCCTTGTAAATAGTCTCCCCATCTTTTCTTGTAGTCTCCCTTTGGGTCCTGGAAGGCCACAATCAGGTCACCCCAAAGCTTCTCTTCTCCAGGCTGCACAATCCCAACTCTCTCCCCTTTCCTCCCAGCAGAGCTGCTCCAGCCCTCTGATCCTCTTGGTGCCTCCTCTGGACTCTCCAGCAGCTCCACGACCCTCCTGTGCTGTTCCCAGGGCTGGGGCAGCTCTGCTGGGGGGGCAGAGGGGCAGAACCCCCCTGCCCTCTGCCCACGCTGGGGATTCCACTCGTGGCACTCCCCATCCCTGTGGACCACAGGGCCAAATGAGAGGGGGAAGGAGCCAAAGAAAGAACTAAACAAAGCTTTATTGGGGAAGAGCAGTGGGGCCCAGCCCCAGGACAAGGCCGTAGCAGCTGGGTTAAGGCAGTGAAGGAGCCAATTCCTTCCCAGTTCCATTTCTCCTTCCTGGTCCAGCCCCATCATGGTGCAGTGAGGTGGTGCTGGCAGCAGGTACCCAGGCAGGAAGGGGGAGCTGGAAGAAGGAGCCAGTTCTACATTCTGCTGACAACTCAGTGTCAGAAGAAATGCAGATTGAAAAAATAAATCCCTTTTCCCAGCACCAGGGCACAGTGGTTTGTAAAAAAATTACTTCATCTTCCTGAGGTGGCTTTGGAGCTGTCCACGACACACACAGCTGCTGGTCCTGTTTCATCCTCCTGCTGCACGGAAGCAGCTCCACAGCACATGTTTTGTACTGAAGTTAGTAAAAAACAACAACCCCAAACCCAAAAAGCAATCAACAAACCCAAAACAAACCCTCCACCATTCCCAAATGACCACCCCTGGGTGCTGTGGCACCGACATTCCTGGCAGGGGCCTGTTCCTAACTTTCCCTGCGCTCTCGTTTGAAACGAGCAGCTGCTTTCCAGGTAGCAATTGCATGAGAGAGAAGAATCTCATCTGGGAACGTCTCTTGCAGCTCTGTAGCTAATTCAGAGTCTTTGGCGTCAAGGTAAGGCAGGAGCGATTCCTTCAGGCTGGAAAACAGAGCAGAACAGTTCCATTAATAGCTACAGCAATCCACAAGTGCCATGTAATATCGGTGTATTCCCGCCACCCAAAATACTAAATATACACAGTTTAACAGGAAAGGAAGTCACATATGCCCAAAATGGGCAGTGTATCTCAGGACTAAGCTGGATATTTCTGGTGTTGTTGGTTGTCTGTGTCCCCACAGGACAGCCATTTGCCCAGGGAACTGTTCCCATTGTGTGCATTCTCAGAGGCAAAGAAGCTTCAGTTTATAACTGCTGGGTTTGGGCTGTGTAACTCCTACCTCCACCTGGGTCTGAATTCATCCACAGCTTGGGCACGTCTCAGCTTCAGGACAATCATTTCATGGAGCTCCTGCAGGAAGGTTTCCAGCCTCGAGTGGACAAGGAAGGTGTGGAGGAGCTTGGCAATCTCTGGACTGAGCTCAGCTTTGTAGTCTCGACTGACATCTGCAAAAGGATCCTAAAAACACAGCGAGGGAAAACAGACAACCAGACAGACAGTTGAGCAGGTTCCTTGAGAGCAGAGGAAGAGCTGGTCAGGCAGTTCTGGGGGTGCCATACCCTTCTGAGGCGCAGCAGCTGCTCCGATTTGCGGGTGGAGAGGAGCTGCCACAGGGCTATGCTGTGCTTGAGGTGGCATCGTCTGAGGGCCTGCAACAAAAACACATACATGGATGTAAGGGGTGTCTTTGGGAGCCTGTCCCCAGCCTGCTCTGCACAGGCAGGTCACAGCTCAACAGGGAGCTCATCCAGCCCTTTAACCCTGTTATAGCCTGCCTGCAATAGGCCCCTCTCTCCCCCCTCCCCATTTTGCCTTCAATAATCCATCTGTTTGGTACCATGAAAGGGAGTGGGAAAGTGACAGGGCTTTGTCACATGTCCTGGTCACAACCCAGTGCCTTTGTCCTACCAGTGAAGGGCCTCTCTTCACACATCATTAGGAGATAAAACCTTTCACATCATCTGTTTAGAGAGGTGAAGGGATGGTTTCAGCCCTGCTCAGCACCAGGCCAGTGCCACCAGGACGTGACTCAGATCTGAAGTTCTCCCTTTGCTCAGTTTTAGCTTTGCAATAATTCTGCTGACACTCCATTGATCCTTCTCCTTCCTGTGCTGTCAGAGCCTGGATCTGCAGAGGAGCCTGACCTTCTGCACCTCCTGCACCTGACCTTTCTGGAGGGTTGCACGAACCTGCTGAGCATCATAAGCTGTCAGGTCCTCCCACCTTGCAAACAGTGGTTGCAGAGGGAGTGAAAATTGCTTCTCCTTCACTGCTGAATACAGTGGGGAGGGAATGTGATCACCCTTTCAAGCTAAACTTTTGCTGGGCCTGGAGGCCCCACTGGCTGGTTTTAGCCTAAACCAGTGCAATTCTACCCTGTAAGAAGAAGAGCTTTGCCCTCAGGACTCACCTGCAGAATGTGAGGGTTTGTCTGGTCCCCCATCTGCAGAACTTGTTCAATGTAGTCAGTCAGCAGCATCTCGGCGTTCTCCCCAGCCATGGCCAGGAAGCCCAGGGTGATCTCAGTGAGGGACAGAGCATCACAGACATCACTGTAGGACTGCAGCTCCCCACTGATCACGTTCATCACAGAACTGGGCAGAGCACTCTGAAAACCATGAAGTCAGAGCTAATATTAGTTTAGAGCCACTCCTTACTGCTGCTCAAGTCCCCATCCCCATCCCCACTCATGGAAGAGGACAGAGCCCCAGGTGTAGGAAACTCAAATGCTGAACCGCCTCCCTTTCCTTTGTAAACCCAGACTGACAACAGAAGTCCAGACCGTTCATATTCAAGGCATGCTGAGAGAACAGTGGACAAGCCTTCAGATGGACAAGGCAAGGGACAGAAAATCCAAGAGTTCCTAGGAAGTCAGGGGTCTCACGTTTGCCCTGTTTCCCCCAGTGCAGAAACCCACCTGCTCCAGCTTATTCCTGACATCATCAAACAGCTGCTCGTAGTTCCGATCATGTCTGCACACGAGGGTAGGGATTCCCTGTCAGAGGAGAGAAACCCAGGGATGTGAAGCTCTGGAGACACCGCTCACCCTGCACAGTGAGTGCCTGGCAGCAGCACCCGCTGCAGGGCCCCCCCACACCCCCACACAGTCCCACCGTCAGCGTGATGAGCGGCTTCCCCTGCAGGAACTTGCTGATGATTTGCTGCTGGATCTTCTCCAGATCAAAGTCCTGCAACGTCTCCCCTCCCTTTTCCATGCTGTACTGGCAGTTGGACAGGATCAGAGGAATCAGGTCTCTCTCAACCTCATAACTGATCATGTGCAGGTCAGCCACTTCCGACGGGCTGATCGAGTACCTGCAGCAGAGCAAACGGTCTCCATTCAGAGCGAGGAGCCTTTCTGCAGCAGGGGAAGCTGCGTGTGTGGGAGCAGGAAATAAAACAGAGCCCCAAAAACGGAACAGCGACGCACCTGTCATCTTCCTTGATGTGTTTGTTCACTGAGTGGATGAAGTCGTTGTGCAGACTGATGAGGTAACTGGCCAGGGCGGTGGAGCACAGGCCCAGCCCCTGCCGTCGGGGCAGAAGGACCTCGAGCTTGCTGTCCAAGGTCAGGTCAGCATCACAGTAGCCTTTAGGGAGCTTAATTTCCCCTGAAATAAAGAAGAGACTGTTTGAGGTGGTCCAGGAGGCAGCCCAGGCTGAGCAAGCCTCTCCTGACCCAGGGCAGGAAAACGTAAGGCCTGAGAAAAGCCCTGCTCTCTGCATTAGGGATCAGCACTGAAGCACACAAGTTCAGGTGAGAGCACTACAGGAGGGAAACAAATTCTTCCACTTGTGCCTAGATGATCTTAAAATTTAATGGCCAGGCTCGGTTTTGAGGATGTGTCTCAGCATCACTGACAGGAGGAACCTGAACTGAGAGAGGAGCAGCGCTGGCACAGAAGCTGCTCACCATTGGTGTCCAGAGAGCTTCTCAGCTTGTTCCAGACAGACAGAAACACATTCACTCTCCTCTGTAACAGGTCCCTCATCACATCTGAGGAAGAACAGAAAGACAAATCCATGAAACACCTGGTAACACCGTGAAATTCTGTAATACAGGAATTTTCAAAGCACACCACTGAACTCTACACTTTTTTAAGGGTTAAGGTCTCCAGTTAATTTGGATGGGAATTAAAAAGAAAGATGAAGTCTTAACATTGCAAGTTCAAGAGAAGTTTTCACCTTCCTTTTCAACTGGACAATCCAGCACCTTTTATTTTAGTAGTTCCAGTTTTGGTAGAGTCTTCTCACCTGAGAGGGGTTCTCTGAGGAATTCCCTGATGGAGCAGTGTTTGATCTCAGCTGTGTTCTGGAACCGCCTCACCAAGTCCCTCTGCAGAGCCAGGATCTCTGGCAGGAATTTCACCAGCCTCAGCTCAGTTTCCTGGAAGAGGAAAGGGAGCCCGTGTGGGTAAGGCTGTGCTTGGACAAACCCCTTTTGGATACTTTTACGGAATTACTCTTTAAATGTTTAAAAGACAACAATATTTTCCATGTGCATTCTCAAGATTATAGCAAGTGCTGAGAATAAAGTCACTGGATAATCCAAACATGGTTTAGTCCTGGGCAACTGGCTCTGGGTGACCCTGCTCAGGCAGGGGTTGGAGCTCCAGGGTCTATTCCCACCCCAGCCAGTCCTTGGCTCTGTGCTCTCTGAACATTCCAGGCTCTCCTCCTCCCTGTGTTACCCCCACCTTCTGCAGGAACTTCCAAAGGAGAGGGACAGTGTCCTTGGCATTCTTCTGCTGGACCACGTGGCCCAGGTTCTCCACTGAAATCCTCTTCCTGCAGCTCCACATCTTGGAGTGATGTATGTGACTGTTCTGTGGCAGCTGGGACAGGAATACAGCCGGGTCACCATACACTATTTTCACTATGGGATTGGAAGAAATTCTCTCATCCTCTTGTATCTGTCGATTTAACTTCAGAAGATTTTTATCCAAATCCTGCATTAAAAAAAAATTAAAAAAAAAAATGGATAAATGCTTTCAACTGAGTTAAGCCAATTCTGTGTTTCCAGCTGTACAAAATCAACCCAGCACAACTCGAATCTCAGACCCTCATTTCCACAAGTAGAATAAAGTTCTGCAGCTGTGTCATGGACAGACTGGCTTTAGGAATAGCTGGGTGAAAAGTGTAGCAGAGGTATCACAGCATGTCAGATTTCCACATAAATGCATTTTGAACTGCTCAGCTACTGACATTTTTGTCCAACAAATTTCTCACCTTCAATTCAGGAACAATAATTGTGTTTGCAACAATTTCTTCCCATTTGTTTCTCTTTTCCTTGGTAGAGAGAACAGGATCAAACTTCACTGGCCCTGCAACAGGAATATTTCATCTCTTACAGCTGCAATGTTTCAGGGAAAAGAAAGCACAGGTTCTCCAAGTGGCATTCCTGATGGGAAATCCTTGCAGGTCAGCATGAGGAGCAAGAGCAGTTGCAGAGGTCCCAGAAGCTAAATGAGTATCTGGAGAGTGACACCCAAACCAGCACACACGGGAATGATGGGGACACTTGTACAAGTCATTCACCCAGAAAGGTTTAACAGCTTGTCCAAGGTCAGACCATGATCAATGACAGATTGAAGCTTGGAATACTGATTGGTGCTGTCACACACTCAGAATATGGCCATTCAATATAAATCCCTCCATGACACAGAGACTCGTGTCAACTTGCACCCCAGATTCTCCCACAAACCACACTCTGCCAGCCCTCTTTTACCAAAGACCTCCTTGGGAGTCGTTTAGAGGGCAGCACAGAATAGAGATTGCACACAGCACGAGCTGCTGTGCTGGGAGCATCCCCCCCTGCTCGGGAGCTGGAGGCTCTGCCAATCTGTCATGACGTTATTTAGTCAATAATTCATTTTTGGAAGTACTGACTGCACCAAACCTTGCAAACCCCATGTACTCGACTGAAAGAAGCAAACAGCCAAAAATTCTTCACTCCCTACAGTAAGAAACAAGCTTCAAATTCTGGATCTTCCTCATCAGCTCAGCTGCTGCTGTTGGAAGTGGTTTATCAGCCAAGAGGCTGCACCACTGTGGCCCTTCAGACACAGCTCCGGGTGGGACATGGCAGGGGGATTTTCTTACACTGGCCTGGGTGCTGATGGGGGTCCTGGAGGAGGCTGCCGAGCACAAGATGAAGGGTGTTGATAGTCTCATCCACACTCTTGCCCAGAATTTTTGTCAGCTGGTTCAAGTCCTCCTGAACGTGCTCCTGCAGGAAGCTCACGGCGTCGCGCACCCGCGGCTGGATGATCTTTGCCAAAGACTGAGGAGCAGCAAAAGGCAAGAGTTGAGCACAGCCAATAACAGCAGGGAAGCACAAGGCACATGCAGCTCAGTCCTGCCAGACTCCACCCCGTGGGATTCCTGCCACTGGAGCCACTAAAGGCAGGTGTGGGTGTAAAAGCCTCCACGGAGTTGCACGAAGGAGCCAAAATCATCCCTGGGCAAGGAGGGAAGGGAATTTGGGTCTTGCGCCTGGACAGACTGCCCTGGTTACTTGGCAATATGATGGAAAGGACCAGCAGCGTACAGAGGTTTCACCACATTTTGTGTGGCCACCTGGGACTATTCTGGAAGATACCTGAGGGTCTCTTGTGGCTCCCAGCAGCATCGACAAGTGCGTGAGCGAGCGGATCAGGACAAAGACAACGGGGGACATGCCCCGGTCAGACACTCCCAGTGTTCTTCTGTGCTCAACATCTCCAAGAATGTGGCCAGTTTGAGTTCTGTCTTCATTATTCCTGTAGGAAAGCGTGTATATAATACTTTTTTGCCTTGACAATAAAACCACGCAAGGCATCTCCGATACCCAGTGATGTCTTTCTGACCCATAAGGTCTTTGAATGCCATAAAAACTGCCAATTAAAAGTGCTACAGGGGAGCAAAGGCTTCCAGTAAGTTTTGTACACAGATAAGGCAATTTATTTGGTTTTGTTGGCTGATCACTCTTGCTTGGATGTCCCTTCCCAACATTCCAGAGAGCAGCATAAAGTGTTGAGACCTTTGGCCTTGAAGGCACGAAAGTCAAGTCCTGAATCACTTAGCACTGAAAAGGTGAATGGACCTACCAGAATTCCTTAAAGCCCTGCACGGGTTTGTAATTGATCCCTCCAACAGGGAGAAGGCACTCGGGACAGCGGCCTATTTCCACAGGGCGGCCACACTAGGAAAGAGGAAAAGGAGAACACTGAATTCCAGAGCAAGAGCCTCTCCAGCAGAAAAGGGGAATGAAACAAAAATCCAAGCTGTAACTGCTTCATTCAAACCCTGTTACATACTGGGCACAGGGCCTCTGGCTCATGTTTCCTACATTTATGGCAGAGTAGCCTTAATACAGCTTATAAGATTTAGATTTTAATGACAAAAATTATTAATAATATTGAGCTTAGAAATTAAACTCTGTGCCATAGAATATTAAAACCAGTAAACAAAATATAAGAGTCTATTGCTGAAAACAGCCTGCTCGAAAACCCACCAGTGCCAAATTCTTACCTCTCCCACAGTGCAGGGGTGGCCATTGGGACATGCTGTCAGGAGAGAAACAAACAGGGCAGTATTGTAAGACATTTATAAAGCCCCCTGTTATTTCCTTTCATAGGCACTGTCATCCTGGAGCAAGAAATATGCTTCAGGATCTAATCAAAAGCCCTGACTGCCACAAACCTCAAAGGAATGACAGGCCTACACAGGAACTCAGGGAATTTTTCGGTGCTGCTTCTCCTTGAAAACAAGGAATGGAAGCCTGAAAGATTTGCAGCCAAGTGCCAAAGGGGCTGCTCCAGGAATGCTCCCAGCCCCTGACTCCCAGGCTGCAGTGAGGCCCTGCTGTGGGGAGAGGCTGAAAGCTGGCCAGGAAGGTGGCCGAGTGCTCTTCTCTCACAGTACGTTAAACATTGCCACCAGTGACAGGACGGGTCGTGTGCCCCCTGAAACTCCCACACAGCTGCAGACTGAAGACTAAACAGACATTTGATGCACTTTGGTGCATCACCCACACAAACCTTCGGTATAAATCTTGATTTACTAAGGATAACTCGTGCTGAAGAGCGTGTTTGTCCTCACGCTTGGAATTCCAAACCCAAGGATTACCCTTCAGTCCCATCCAAAGGCATCCAGGAGCACTTACTGTACCAGCGCAGAGCGGTCATTCCTTCCCACACCCTCGCCTGAGCCATGATGTCCTCTGGCATTGTAGGCAGAAATGAGTGCTGAGGAGGAAAAAGGTGACAAAGAGATCTACAGATCAGTTCTTTCCTGTAGCAGTTGCTCACTGGTTCTTTATTCACGATGGAGAACAAGAGACATGTGAACACAGAGGTCAGGCAGGTGACGTAGACACAGATTTTCAAATTCTGCCTTTGAAAATCCTCTCTTAAAACTGTCTGTATTGTTAAGACTTGCGTGTGCACTCTCCAGACATCCTGAACTGGATTCCTGATGCACCCTGGCGTGTACCAGCCATTTCCTTACACTTCAGGCAGCCAGTAGTGGAGCAGCAGCTCCCTCCACCCTGACTCAGGAGCCAGTGTTCTCTGGAGCAGGCAGGTCTGCACACTGCCTGCTGCTTTCAGCTGTGCTCACTCAAATATCACCAAAAGTATTTTCTTGATACTGCTGAGGATGCAGAGGTACCTTTCTAAGGCTGGACCTTGTTGTTGTGCTAATTAACCCCAACACCACTGAAATAATCACACATCAGTATTTCACAGCTAAAACAGTGAGCTGGTGCTTTTGATGTTATGATGTTAAGAAAGGCCAGGTTACAGAGGATCCAGCAAACACAGGAAAGAACTAGAGAAATGCTGAATTGCATCTGAGTTCCATCTCTTTACCTCCATGGTGTGTGGCTGGAAGGCCAGGTTCCTGAGGGGCTGCAGGACGGGGCTGTGCCCACACAGCAGCACAGCAGCGGTGTGAACAGCCACCTCAACCAGGGCTCTGTGCTGGCTGGAGCTCTGGGGATCCACGCTCAGGGCTGGCAGGGCATTCCCCACAAGGGCAGCTGCAAAGTGCTGCAGCTCTGGAGAACTCAGGACTTGGGAGTTCTGGATGAACTGAGTCATCGTGGCTGTTTGCTGAAAGAACATATTTAAAAGAAACACACCCAGCATGACACTGCCCACCACAGTGAAGAGGACTGTCAGCTGCTTCCCACGCTGGGCCACCCCGCTTTGAAAACACTCCCAGACTGCTCAGCCCGGGCCATCACCGTGTCTGGGGCGGAGGAACAAAAGTTCTTCCACCACTGACTCAAATCTCCTTTATGCTTTTGCAGGAGGCAGGTTTGTCACAACCTTCCAAAGGGGGGGCTCTTACCTGCTGCTTGGGATGAAGGTGTGGGTCCCTGGCGCCGTACAGGGCAGTGACCTCCCGGAAAATGGCCAGCAGCAGGTGGACTGGTTCCACAGCTGGGGAGCTGCTGGAAGCCTGGAGAAGAATGGATGATGTGGCAGGGACCAGAACAGAGCTGTCCCAGCTACAGTGACGGACACGCAGGTGAGAAGGGAAAGGAAACGTGTCTGCAGCACAAGGCACAGTGACCTTCAAGCAGAGGCCCCTCAGGTACCTGCACAGGAGCAGACACTGCCCACAGGGACACAGAGCTGACACAGTGGCCATCCAAACCCCAGGGGTTCTGGTGAGGAGCGGGCTGTACCTTCTCGGCCTGGAGGAGCCCCTCAGCCGTGCCCTCCACCATGGCTCGTCCCACGGCGTCGCGCAGGGCCCGGTAACCCTCACCACACGCCAGGTACCGGTCGATGTGGATGGACTGGCTGCTCTGCACCTGCAAAGGGACATGGAGAGCACTGTGGACAACAGCCACCTGTTGGTGAGGGCAGAAGCTCCTCTTCCTCCCAAGCACTGGGACATTTCAGCCTTCCCAGAGAGCCAGCAGCAGGCACGGCCACCCAAAGGGTGGCACAGCCAGGAGAGACTCCGTTCAGCAGAGAGCAGGGACGAGTCATCTTCACAACCACTCCCACCCTGAGGGCTCCCCCAGGAGCCACACAGCAGTAGAAACACCCCAAAGCAGCACAAAGTGAGGATGAAGAGGAGACCAGAACCATCTCCAGGAGACACCTCTTCTTTACCTGTTGCAGGATTTCCACTGGGAACACCCACTCGAACCGTGGCTCTGTGACAAGCTTCTGGGCAAACTCCATCCCGTACTGGCTGGCAATCCTGCGCACCAGGAACACACGGTGCCAGTCGTTCCTGGTGAGGCTGCAGAACTTCCTCACACTCGCCAGGTAACGCTGCTTCTCCTCTGCCTGCTCTTGCTCTGCAGGGAAAGAAAAAGAAAAAAGGTAAAAGCACATCCCACCTTTTGAAACTTCTGTCTGCACCAGCTGTAGCACCAAATCCCTTTACTAGTACTGAGTGACTACACAGGAGAACTTCAGAGCCCTCCCTTCTCAAGCGTTGTCTGGAGCGTCTGCTCAGCCAGATTTCAGACAATGATTCATTTCTTTGACAGAGAAGATATAAACTCTTTGATATAAACTCTTAATCCCTTTTAGCTGCACAGAGGTCTCATTCATATAAAACAATAAACCTTACAGCAGTCATGTGTCTGAAGCAGCATTTATGCTTTCAAGTTCAATTGAGCAGGCTCTAAATAAAACTCACTGTTAGAATCTGGAGGATAAAACAAATCTCCTTCCAAAGGTGTAACTGCCATGTGATGACACCTTTGGAGTCACCAGCACAACCTTGGTACTAGTTACAGAGCACTTCTCACACATGGTATAGGGGACAAACACTGACTGACACCCTCAAGAGAAGAGAGAGTTGCTCTTGTTCTTGGCCACACATCAAAACAGGTTCAGCAGAGCACAGGTGCACTGACTGCACCCAGCCCACCTGCCCTGGTGCCTTTGCTCTGTATCCAGCATTCCCATTTTCCAGCAGACTAATCAGGCTTACGTGTGTGCTGCTGCAGGTCGAAGATGAGCTCTGCAGCCTTGCTGAGGTACAGGCGAACCTTGGCCACTGCCTGCAGGTATTCCACGGATGATTCCTGAGGAGTCTCTCGGTTGTTCCCTGGGAGATAGTTCTCTGGAAAGCCTCTACTTCCAAGCAGATTGTTTATATGCTCATATCCAAGGCTGTCCTCAGACTTCTCACACAGGGAATCCTAAAGAGGGGCCGGGATACGGCACGAGCAGCAGAGACTTCAGTCAGCCATCAGCACACTGATACCCCCCTGCAGTGAGCACAGCAAACTCACATCTCTCCCTGCACCCTCCACCCCACTGCCATCAGCTCCTCCCTGTGACCTCTCCAGTGCTTATCCTACACCTCTGCAACATCAAGCACCACCTTCCCAGTGTGCCCCAGCTGTCCCACATTCCCCAAGCATGGAGCCAAGCAAGAGCCTTGAGCAGGCTGACTGGCCACACACATCCCGTGTTCCAAGATGCCAAGCTCTACCTGCCCCTTAGGAAGAACACAAATGTTGATTTTATCTTTAAAGACACGCTAAAATAGCAGCAGAGTTTCTATTCTTGACTTTTTTTATTCCTGCAACAGTTTCAAGGCCCAGCTCCTACCTCCCCAGCACTCTTACCTCTAGGCAGTTGACAAAAAGTAAGTAGAGCTCTTTTTTGTCATTTTTCTCTAGGAGCTCGTTGTGCTCCACCTGGGACAGGTGGTGCTGCACATCATCTTTCACTTCATTGAAGCTATGAGAGAGAGAAACACCCCCTTAAACAGCTGCCATGCTGACAGCTACTACTCATGTTCTAAACCACAAGAGAACTACCAGTGATATCTGTGTGACATGTGGGGTCTCTCTGGATCCAGCTGGAAGATGGGAAAGCCATTAGGCCATGTTTTGCAGATGCCATCTGGCTTCACAGCCTGAGCCAGGCTTTGATGCTCAATAAGCATTTCCAGGGCAGAAGGCATCTGATCTGGTTTAAGCATCTGATTTAGGAGGTGATCACACCTGAGAAGTGGTTTTTGTGCCCTGCCTGCAAAGGGAGGCTGGGAGAGCTGTGGGAACGGGGAGGTCTGTGGAGCAGACAGATCAGTCCTGATTAAACCTCTGAGTAGCCCTGCTTTGCTGAGGTAAACCTTGGCACAGACTGCTCAGGTACTCCACCACAAGCTCCATGCAAACAGCCAAGCTGCATGGCTAATGCAAAAGCCTGGGATGAATTTCACCTGCAAGGATTCCTGTTCAGTGAATAGCATGGAAGTGAGGGCAGTGATCAGATTGGCTGGATGGGGTCATGAACAAAGCTGAGCCCTCCCCTGATCCAACACCTCTCAGCTGTCACACTGCTCACCTGTACTTCAAGAGCAGCTTCAGCATCACTGAGCGGATGACGGGAGTTTCATCCACCTCATCATTAAATGGGGACAGGAGTTTTGTGTAGATAGCAGGGTGGTCTGCAGAGATAAGGCAAAGGTTTGGCAGGTGAGAGAAGGGGTGAGAGACAGACAGCTCCATGAGGCTGAGCATCAGCGTGAGGGGAGCTCACCTGAATCTTTCAGGAGGCTTCTGTGAACAAACAGCAGATCAAGGAGCCTCTGGATCACCTTTGTGTCAGGGGGCTCGTTGTCCTTGAAGCACATGGTAGTGACAACATCTATGAAGAAGTTATTGCACCTCTGCCGGAACAGGGCATTCCTCGCTATGGCATCTCTGGGAAGGGCAGAAGCATCGAGGCAATGTTCAAATACAGAGCCACTTCAGTAACAGAGGAATCATGTCGATGAAGGCAAGAGTCACCAAGGTGAGATCTTTAAGGTCCCTTCCAACCCAAGCCATCCTATGATTCTGTAATTTAGTTTTCTTACAGGGGCCAAGGCAGCTTCTTCCTTCTTTTGAAACAACAAACAGATTGGACAGGACTTGTTTGGTTCCAGAGGGAGACAAGCAGAGTTCCCTCCCCAATTCTGCTTGTGGTGACAACCTCAGAGTGGAGAAATTCCTCACCACACCTGCCCTACTGCAAGGCCCCCACCCCAGAGAGGGTGGAATACCTGATCTCCTTGGAGACAGTTAACTCCACATCCCCCACGGCAGCCCTGCAGCACGGACAGTGCATCTGTGCTGGCACCAGCCACGTGCTGATGCACTTGTGGCAGAACACATGGTTGCAAGGCAGGCAGACGGGATCCTTCAGCTCTCCCAGGCAGATGGGACATGGCTGCAGACCGTGTCTGTAATCCAGAAACAACAATGAACACAACTGCTTCTGTGCTGCCCTACCAAAAGCCTTTAATAAAACGTTCATCTGCAACTAGACCAAGAGGAGATAAGCCAGACCAGCTGGCTCCCTGCTCAGCTCAGGGTGCAGAACCAAACGGGGTTATTGCCCTTCATTTGGCTTTCACTACGTCCCATGGAGTGCTGCATTACCCCCAGAAATGTGCTGGCAGCACGGGCCATGCCCCTGCTCATCCCCCTGTCAGTACCTGTAGAGCCTGCTGCTGACCTTGTCCTTACAGCGCCCCAGCACTTTCATCACTGCAAGGAAAGTTGGATGAGTCTTCATGTCTGAATCGTGCTGAAAACACTGCAGAGAGAGAGGACAGAGCTCAGTGACTCAGCTCTAGCAGGGACAAAAACTCCCAGGATCAGCAGAAGAGAAGGGGGGAGAGGTGCAGCCACAGCTTTGCTTACCTTGGCAAGAAGCAAAGTGTGTTCTTTCACCAAAGTCTCGAACTCTGGCATCACAGTGTTGATGCCACACAGCACGTGTTCCACAAAGAGAGCCATGGCAAACACCCGGTTCCAGCTGACTCTGTGGGAAGGACAGCAGGGTTCAAACAGAACAGCAGGAGCTGAGAGCAGCAATGGCAGTGCAATCAGGTCAGTCAGCGATCTCACTGCTTTTCATGCTCCCCACCACAACAATTCTGCACTCTTCACAACATTCTTGCTGTGTTATCCAAAGGGATTTTTGTGAAGGACAGCGCACACGCAGCACCCAACCCTGGGGGCCTGGCCTGGAGGCAGCACTGCAGCAGGGCCAGCACCACTGACCACACCTTCTCACACCTCCAACTTCTATATGAAGAAAGCAATTTAAAAAAGACTAATCACAATTAACTATGTTTTCTTCACCTCGGACAAACTAAACAAGCTCTGTGAGAAACTGGGGTAAATCTCTGGGCTTTCTTCTAAAAGACAAGATGCAGTTAAATTCCCAATCTCCCACAGTCTTTGTGCCCGGGGGATGAGTTGGAGACACACTGCTGGTTGACAGGAACCTGAGGAGAGTTTTAAATAACCCCTGAACCCAGGAGGGATGCACCAGCTGATACTGCCAGATTTAGAGGGAGAATCTACAGGAGATGAGAGGAAAAAATGTGGTTCTTGCTGCTTGGTATGTAATTGAGCCCAGCAGGAACCTGGAAAGGTTTGCCAAGTCTGAGAAAAGCAGCCCCAAGCAGCTTCAGGCTGTACCAATGCCCTAATTACCAGCCAGGCAAAGGATCAGGACCGTGGGCAGAGCTGTGGTGCCCACCTGAGTTCCATCAGCAGCTGATGGCACCGACTCCTGCTCCGCTGGGCATCCTTCTCTTTACAGAGAAATTCAATGGGCATTTGAAGGTTCCTCACTCTCTGCAGCCAGACCTCAGGGGGGGATGTCAGCACCTGGTTCTCCAGCTCTTCAGCACACACCATTGCAGCCAACACGTCCAAAACCTGGACAGGGACACAGGGGTGGAGTGTAACACAACAGCTGCATTTCAGAATTATTTATGGACCTTCCTAGAGCACATGCTCTACTGCATAACATTCTGCTTGACTGCCTTAAGCTCTGGAATTCTCATGCTTGTGGCTTGGCCCATTAGGACTGTTTTAACTAATGCAAAAGCAGGGCAACACTATTCTAAAACCCTTGCCAGCAGCAAAAACAACACAGCAGATCATTCCTAATTCTGAGGATCCTGAGCTTGTGCTTCCCCCTCTGCTGCTGCTGAAAACCAAAGGAGACTGAGCACCAGCTCATCCAGTGAAGACACAGCTCCCTGCCAGGGCTGAGGACCGCGAAACGCCTGGCAGCGACTCTACCATCTCTGAGCATGGACTTCCACATCCTTCCTGGTTGATGAGGTAGACAACCACCCGGGGATACACAGCCAGGATCCTGGAGAGGTTCTGCAGGCGGCTCTTGAACTGGTTGTACGCAAGGTGGACCCAGGGCAGGGTGGGCTCCGGCTGCTCTCCTGGGGGGGACGCAAACGCCCACTCGGCTATGCAGGACAGGAAGGCAGAGCGCAGACACTGCAGGGGGAAGGAGTTCAGACCCAAATTAAAACAGAGCTTCTGTCATTTATTAGTTTTGCACCGGAAATACTGGCAAAATTCTCTGAAAGAAGGGACTCAGCTCCTTACAGAGACAGCCTTAACATGTCAGTTTATACAGGTGCTGCTTTCTGAGTAAGCTCTGAGCAATCTCGGCAGCCACTCGGTGCCAAAGCACCTGCTTTGGGGTGCCCTTGCTGTTGGTCTGTCTCAGGGGGGGATTTCCTCTGACAAGCAGGGACTGATTCAGGAGAACACGTTCACAAGCATCGTGCTCTTCTCTCCATCCAAAGGGTTTCCAGCTCTTGTTCCAGACACTGACCTGCAGCTCCTCTTGGGAGGACACGTTGATGGTCAAGACAATAAAGTCTGTGATGTAGCACTGGAAGAGCATCTGCCTGTCTTCCTCAGCCAGAGCAGAGATAAATCTTCCTAGGGCAGTCTTCTGGAAGATATCCACAAACTTCTCAGCATGGTCTGGAAAATGAGAATGGAGAAAAAAGCTGGATATTGGGAGGAGGCTGGCTCTGACACAGCATCTATCCTAGAGAGACTGACACCTAGTTAATCACTGATGCATCCAGCACTCCCCTCTTACAGGGCACTAATGAGGGACTGAGGCCAGGCCTTGTCAGCCCAGCACCAGCGTCGTATTTCTGGAATCTCACCTTGTCATTAACTCTTGGCATCTCCACAGCATTTTGAATGCAAGGGCACAGATAGGTGAGAAAGATTAATAGCAAGAAGCACAAAGAAAAGCTGCCTACACAGAGCTCTGCTGGCTTGTAGGAGCACAGAGGGACTGTAGGTGACTCCAGTGTCCTGGAGGGGCACAGCAATGACAAACCAGAGCTCACAGGACAGGTGGATGGAGATGCTCAAGCCAGGCTCTCACCTTCAGTGTTTTGGATGTACTGAGCTTCCAGCCACATCTCATCCAGGTACTCCTTTATCCTCCAGCTGAATGGCATCTCATTCCCAGCATCAGCAGACACCATCATGTTGTTCTGCACCAGAATTATCTCTGGCTGAGAGCTGGGAGATTAAAAGGTCATTAATGCACTGGGCTTTTGCCTGGGAAGCGCATTCAGACAACAGAAGCAGAAGGTGCAGAGAGCAAGAAATCAGCCCTGGAAGGGGATGAGAGAACTGCAGGACTCTGACACGGCTCACTTTGCCAGCTGTAGAGCATCAGCACTCCCTCAGTCAGCATTCCCTGGCCAGAGGGCTGTCCTGGCAGGACACGAGGGCTGCAGGGGCTGGGTAGGACATGGCAGTGACTTGTGCAGCCCCCAGCAGTGCCCACCTGCCCTGGGCACAGCACAGGGAGCAGCCAAGTGGGACTGAAGCCATGCTGGTCCCAGAGCTGCCAGCCAAGCCCTCCTGCTGCTCCCCTGGGCTCACCTGTTCTGAGCCACCCCCGAGGGCACAGTCAGGAGTTTGGTATCACTGAAGATGAACATCCACAGGTTTGTCACCCACTTTGCTGCTGGCCTGGCCAACAGCTCCAGATTGCCATCCCTGTCTATGACAGAAATCAGGAGAGCCAGGAAGGGAGTGATGACCTTCTGGACTCGCTTCCACAGGGTGTGCCTTTGGGGCAGAGAGAGACAGAAAAACCCGTGATTTAGTTTTGCTGAAAGATTATAAATTAATTAAATGCTTTTTTAGGCCATCATCTACATGATTGCTTCCACGGATAACATTGATTACAACAAGGCAGAAGAGAAGGACCACCTGTAAGGAAAAGGTAGTTTTTGTTTTCAGTATTCTCCAGATTTTTGTAACTAGTTTTCTGTTTACTTGGAAGAGCTGCACTCCTGTGAAGGAGTGACCTCCAGGGAGGTGACTGCCCTGAATAGATGCTGACATTCATTTGCATGAGAGAAAGTCCTAATCCTGCCTTTAAGGGGGGAAAAAAGGCCACCAATAAAACCCTACACTTCTCTCACTCCTGGCTCACCTGTAATGCCACTGCTCCACTCAGAACACCTGAGGATTCCTGTCCCAGTACAGCCCACTCAGCTCTAAATCACCCCCCTCAGGAGGGGCTAAAACTGCCTTTGCAGAGTTTCCAGCACAGACTGGAGGCTGACACTGCAAATATTCAGATTGCACAGAACTGCACAGGTGCCACTTGCAGACTCCTCTGGGAAGGCTGCACATTCCAAGGATTGCTGCTGTCCTCACCTGAAGGTACCTGCCTCCTGGAGAGCACTGAGGTTGGAAGCCTCCCGAAGCACCCAGTTTTTCGGGTGGAGGGAATTTTCTTCTTGCTTCTTCAAAAGGCTGGAGAGACGAGCCTTTGTGATCTTCAGGAAAGAGGCTGCAAAACAAGAAGGAACTTGCATTTTCTATGTATTAGCATTGCATCCAAATACAAATATCCCACCAAGCACAGCATTTTACAGTTGTGTCAATAATTAGCCAACGTGGGGGTGGGGGGAGCCCAGCCACCAGAGCCAGCACAGCCAGAGAAAAAGCCACCACCTGAACTCCAGGAAAAGCCCTAAAGCCACGGAAGGAGCAACAGACTGGAGCACAGACACACTCCTGGGAGATCCTCCTTGTCTGCAGTGACCTTTGGGTCCCCAGTGACCTGACTGACAAGGTTTGGGGGCCCCCCAGGGACAGTACCTGCAGCACCCACCTTTCAAGTCGTCCTCCTTGGAGAGAAGGCCGAGGAGAATCTTAATCCGCTTCGTGCTCCGACTCAGGTCCTCGTTGTGGTCCCGCAGCATCCCCACAGCACTCTGCACACAGGTCCTCAGCAGCACAGTGGTGTCCAGGACCTCACCCTGTCCACAGCAGTGGGAAACAGGGTCACTTCTCCTCAGTGATGCACTCCTGCCCCCAGCACCCCCCTTAGAAGGGTTCCAGTGCTCCCTGGAAAGGGTCTGTCCCCTGGCACCCTGATCCCAGCTCAGCTCAGACTGCAGCTCTGAGTTCTTTTGCTGTCAAGTACGTGATGCAACTTCTGTGCCCCTTTCAGACTGGCCTGTGACACAGCACTTGTACTGTGATAAGATTCCTACAGGTGAAAGATTCAGCAGTTCAGCAGAAAAAGCAAAAGTGCTAAATGTGACCAGGGAAAATTCGCCCTCCCTGGGGACTGTTTCAGCACGTGAAGGGCAAAAGCCAAAAGCCACATGTCCCTTGTCCTGGGCATCGTCCAGCTGAGGCTGTCAGGGGAACATGAGCCAGTGTGAGTGTGGCTGCAGCACAGCCAAGCTCTGAACCAGCTCCAGCACAGCTCCAATGCACAACCCAAAGCACACCCAGCTGGAGAGGCAGCCTCAGAAACACAGCTCCCACCTTCAGGGTGGGAAACACAACAGAAGCCTTTAAAGCTGATTTTTAAAAATTAGAAGTGCGAAATGATTAAGGATTTAAGAGGGTCCTTAGAATGGTTTGTTTCTTCAGTGATGCTGATTTGGACTGGACAGTGGGGAGGAGGAATTTTTGTCTGATCATTCATATTCATGATGCAAATACTGCTGAGGGACTTCAAGGCAATGGGGATGCAAAAGGTGTGCTGCACCTATGGATGACAGAGCAGATACCCAGACTGACAGCTGAGAAGCAAACAAATGTGTTCTGAACTGACCTGATAGTGCTCTGCTTCTGACACTGGTGTTCCACCCTCCACCTCTTCCTCCTGTGCTTCTCCATTCGCAGGCAGAGCTGCAACTAAGGTGTAGAATTTTTATTAGAAAGCAGCAGTAAATTTCTGCATCAGTCAAATAAGAGTTTATTTTAGCAAGTGCATCCCAGATCAGCAGAAGATCTGTCAGATCCATTAGCACCTGCATCCACCTCTCAAATACAGACACAGCTGCTGGGGCTGTCAGGCTTCATGCAGCAAGAACTGGAAGAAGTGACACTGAGCTAATGCCCTGAGCTCTCCAAAAATCCTATCAGGCAGTGTGGTGAGAGGAAAGAGAGTAAAAAAATCTGAGGGGAAAGAAAGACCCTTGTCAGTGGTGTCTGTCATGCAGCATCTGCTGCCTCTTGTGATGGGCCAGAGCACTCAGGCTGCTGAGCAGTGCAAATGCCACATTTCTGTCAAAACAAAAAGGTAAAACTACCAAGTTAACTTACCTGATGACCCAAAGTTGTAGCAATGAACTAAATACAAATATCAGTTGGGATCCTCCCCCAAAAACCTGCGCTGAGCAGGGAAAGCCAGAGCTACAATGTCCTGGGCATCCAGTGGCTCCCCCAGCACCAAGCCTGGGGCCACATCTCCCCTCTTCCTCACCAGCACATCAACCCCACTGGCTGGAGAGCTGCACACAGCTCCCCTTTGGTTTTACCTGAGTCCCCAGAGAACACCTGGCTGATGGTGAGGTTCTGCAGGGCCGTCATGTCGGAGACCATGTCCTTGGATCTGCGGAGGTCATCTATGTGCACTGACTGCCACAGGCCTGGAGGGAGAGCAGCAGCAAGGAATCATTCCATGCCTGCAGCTTGTTCTTCTAGACCAGCTTCCCAAAAATCACCTGCCAGCCCCTGTGGGTTTACATTCAGAGTTCACTTGCTCTCACCGCTTGCTGTAGGAAGGGAAAGCAGAATTCCCTCAGCACACACTGCCTGACAGGCCGTGCACAGGACCAGGGCTCTGAGGCTCTCAGAAGCCACCAGACCCAGAGGAGCCTCGCTGCTGAGAGCAGAACACACCAGCACGTGTTCCAGGGCCTCCCATGGAGTTCCCCCCGTGTCTGTGTGCTGCTCTCCCCAGGCCAGTCCCTGCGGCACAGGGAAGCAGCTCTGACAACACACAGGATGCACCGAGTCCACATTTTCAGCATTCAAAAGGACAGTGAGCAAGGGAAGCAACTGCCTGGAGCCAGCTGGAGACTGAGGAGGGACAGATGGGCTCACCCACCTCCCTGGAATCCCACGTAGGACGTTCCTCCTTCCAGCCGGGAAAGCTTCATGATAAAGTAAACAAAGACAGAGACTTCTCCCAGGTCCCCCTTGTTGATCTCATTAACGACGGTGTACCTGCAACACAGCAAACGCTGCTGGCACAGCACACCCAGGCAGAGGCTCAGGGCATGAGCCCTTCCTCTGAGAGGAGACGTTTCCTCTCCCCACACAGGCACAAATGACTCTCATTCCTTCCACCCAGCCAAGCTGCCACCTCCAGCTGTGCCTCAGATGATCCCCCTGACCCTCAGCTCTTCAGGACTTCTGCAGCCAATGGCCAGCATTCACACCTCAAAGGGGATTATCTGCTCACTTGACCCAGTTTAGTTTAATTTGGCTGGGTCTGTGGATTATTATTTGAAATATAATTAATGCATCCAGATTCACTCTGCTGCAGAATAAAGGACTGCACATTCCTGAGCCTGAAATCCCCAAGCAGCACTAATAAGCAAAGGTGGTGAGGAGTGGCCAAGCAGAACTGAACCACTTCACACCTGACTTACTTGGCTGAGGCAACGAGCTGGGCATCTTGAGAGCCATCTTCAAAGTCTGTCTGAATAATCAGGACTTTATTTCCTGAAGTGGCATCCAGGAAATCCCTGAAGAGTGAAAAGGGATTTAGGAGAAGTCACTAAGTGTAAAAAGCAAACATTAAAGACTAAAGAACCAGTCACTCCACATTAGCTTTGGCTGCAGGCAGAAGGAGAGATTAAAACACCAAACCCCTGTGTGTGATGGACCTGGTAAGATTTGCCCCAAGCCAGCCCACTGTCAGCACAGCACGGGCTCTTCCCTCCCTTTTCCATGTGTGACTCCAATTGTTCTGCCCACACACCTTCCACCCAGCTGATGGCCTATTCCCAGCAGGACAGTGCGAGCCCAGACTCACCTGATGCTCCTCAAGAAGGAGTATTCTGTGTCAAACTGCTGCAGGAACAGGATTTGGGGCCTTTGGGCTTTCCCCTGCACCTCCCTCTCCAGGCAGGCAGCATCAGCACTGGTGAGCAGCCGAGAGAAGGTGGTGACCTGAGGGACAAGGGGCAGGGATGCAGCAGGAAGGCAGCACAGACTCACTCACCTGTGCTCTGTGCTGCAGGGCTGGACTGCACCCCACAAACAACCTTTATTTGCCCTGCCAATAGTCAAAGGGCCAGTGTGGGCTGTTCCAGCAACCCAGGGCCACTGCTGGACATCCTGCAGCCCTGGCAGGATAAAGAAAAACCTGAGGGCAGGTCGGAGGGGTGTTGGGAGGGCCCCAGCAGGCACTCACCTCCGTAAAGGCTGTTTGGGACCCAGCCCCCTGGTGGACGTGAGCCCGGAGGAAGTCTGCAAAGGACGTGTGCTGCTGCTGCCTGAAGTACGTTCTGGCCAGGGAGTCCGCCGTGAACATGCCCACCGAGTTGCAGAGGCGGATGACGGCGTCGGGGGTGGCACAGTTCAGCAGGGCCAGCTGGGCCTCCCTCTTCACCCGGGCCAGGAGCTCCCCGGGCGGGCAGCCTGCCCTCAGCCTCTCAGTGGCCTGCAGCACCAGCGAGGCGCAGGTGGTGGGGTGGTAGCCCACGAACACGTCGGACGGGCGGTACCGCTGCTGGCTCAGGAAGTGCCCTTCCGTATTGACCGCCGTGAACTCCTGCACCCACCTCTTCAGCTCCCTCACGGTTTCCCTTTGCCCCTTGTCCAGGACAGTGCTGATGTCCAGGTAGTGCTTCTCCAGCCGGTTGATCAGCGGAATGGGGAAGTGCTTGTACACCACGTCCTTCTCCTCGATGACGATCAGGCGGAACTTGGGGTGCACTCGGCACTTGACCCGGTGGGTGCCCAGTCCCAAATCCACGTACTTCTGGCCAGCGAGGTACACGTAGTACTGGTTGAGGGCATCGTAGAGGCTCTCGTAGAGGTTCTGCAAGTTGAGGAGCACAACCATCTGGCCAGTTTCCATGCAGACCTTCACACGGTTGATGTTCCTGCATATCTGGGTGTATTCTTGGTCTTTAGGGAAACTGGAGCCAAAGATAATTTCTGGCTGCTGTCGGGCAGTGAAGAAAGCTTGCTGGAGGATCTGCAGCGCCGCGTAGTTCTCAGTCAACACGAGCAGGTACCTGCAATCCCCATCCTCAGCGCTGCTGTGAATGTTCCGTCGGACCAGCTCAATCCTGCTGATGTCACAAGCATGTATCTCTCCTTTCTCTGATAACTTTGAGGTGAATATTTCCAAGGCATTGACGTCGTCTTTGCCACCGAAGTTACGAAGAACCACCTCGGCGATGTCCTGAGGCGTCGGCTCGCTCTTGGAGTTCTTGGCTAGGGCGAAAAACATCTTGATGAGGCTGTAGTAGTCACGCAGACCAAAGAACTCCCTGTCTTGGGCCTTGCAAATATTTTCATACGCGTCTGCAAAGTGATGGAAATACGGCTCGACCTTCTGCAAAGCCCCTCGTGACGAGCAGCAAATCCCCTTGGCGCTCTCGATGAGCTCCTCTCTGCTGGGGTCCCCACGAGACACAAAGATGCCTCGATTCATCTTGGCAGGGTCCAGAGCCCAGTTGGAAATCCCAATGAAGCCAACCTTCTTGTGAGGAAGAGGGACGTCATCTATGCAGCCATCTTCCAAAAGGGGATGCAAAGTCTTCAAGGGCATTTTGGGAGAGTCTTCTGCCAGCCCAATCTCATCCAAAACCACCACGGAGACATATTCATCCAAGTTCTTCCCTTCCTGGAATCGAGCACAGTGCTTGAAAGTGCCTATGATTCCCTCTGGAGTGGAGAGAGGACTGCACTGAAAAGACACGAGGTGGATCTGCTTCAGGTCCTTGAACAAGTCTGAATGAGCTGCTTGGCCCTGCATAGCATCGGCCACGATGGTTTTCGCAAGGGATTTGGAACTCCCGGGTTTCCCGACGAGAAAAAGAGGGATCTTTAGCTCAATACAGATGACCATCATAAAGACATTTTCCTTCAAGGCCAAGTTTCTTGCTATGGTCTCCCGGAGCCGCACACCACTCAGGAATAAGTCCTGCATCAGGGAGATCTCTTCCAAAATCTTTTTCTGGGTGTCATAAGGCTTTGGAAGGACCTGGCTGATAGCACTCCTGTAGGCCTCCTTCCTTTCCAAGGAGGCGTGATAGCAGACCCCAACCGCCAGCACCAAGGACCAGACGATGTTGTTTCTCTCAGCGCTGGCCTTCGGTGCTTTCTTCTCGGCCAGGTACTTCTCCAGCTCCCGCAGCAGCAGCTCACTGTGCCTGTAAAACCACTTGAAGACTTCCATGCAGCGCTCCACGTCCCGCAGGCTGACGAAGCTGCACTCGTCGTCCCTCTGCCTCATGTACTTCTGGGAGGCAAAGAGCACTTCTGTGATCGCCTCCACCTCACCCTGCTCCATGGGGACCTGCTCCGCCACCCGCTGCACGATCTGCTGGATGTACATCTTCTCCGTCAGGTTGTTCAGCTGCCCGAAATCCCACACTAAGGGGATCATGCTGGGGGGCAGCGCGTGGACCCGGTACACGAGCTGCCTCAGAGGGGTAGACCCAAGCTTGTCCTTGGTCTCATCTGCTTTGACGCGGTAGCCCAGCCCAGCTAATTCCAGGCGCTGGATCATCCTGGGCGTGTGCTTGCGGTAGGGGTTGCAGGCTGCTATGATCCGCAAGCCAGAGCCGGAGGCCAAAGGCTTCCCCTGCACCGTGCGGTCACACAGAACCTCCTTGATGCTGCTCACAGCCTCTGTCGTGTTGGCTTCATCGAAAAACAGGACAGTGTCCAACCCGTACCGCTCCTTGTTGGCTTTAGCCAGGGCTTCTGCTTCTCTGACCCTGGCATAGATCATCTCCGCGGTGGTACCTCCGTGGACTTTGACGAGCTTCATGTTCTCCACCTCTACAAAGCTTCTGCGTAACTGGCACAGGAACTTCACCAGTCTGGTTTTCCCGCAGCCTGTCTCTCCCATGATGACCACCGGGATGTTGCACCGGAATCGCATCTCGATGGCCAAGATCTTCAGCATGTTGTCTGTGGTGAGCTCGTACGTCTCATCGGGGTCCACCACCCAGGGGAGCCCCAACACCATGCAAAGCCTCTCGAGCTTCTCGTGCCGGGGCAGCTGATCGAACGGCACGTTGAAGGGCACTCTCTGCAGTAACAAGCCCTGGTACAGCTGTGCACTCATGATATTGCGCTTGATGACGCTGCCGTTCAGAGGATTTACGGCATCAACACCCTGAGGGCCGTTCGGCTGGAAGTGGAAACCGATGAACGTCATGGACACGCGATCCTCGTTGAAAAACAGGTAGGGGTGAGGCTCTGACTCCCACCTCTTCCGAATGCGGAACGGAAGGAGATCCTCCTCCGCGACGTTCTCCAGGTGGGAGGAACGTCTTCCCGAGCTCTGGTCGGAAATGTTCAGGGAGGGCGTGGCGAAATCCCTCGCCATTAAAATCATGAAGGTAACGACAAAGTTTTTGAAGCCTTTCAGAGTGTCCTGGACAAAGTCAGGGTTGCAGAAGACAGAAGCTTCGCAGTCCCTCAGCTGAATGTTGAGGAACCAGGTGAAGTTGCGGAGCTCCGCCCAGGAGGGGTCCCCGATGCCGCAGTGCAGGAGGAGCAGCTGCAGACATTCCGCCGGGCTCCCTTCCACCGAGTGCGCCTCGTACCAGAACGTGTCCAGGTCATACCCCAGGTCAAACCTCTTCAGATACTGGAAAGGTCTCTGGAAAGCCTCACTGCAGAATTCCTCCTTGTCCATTCCCGGGTCCGAAACACCCCGAGACTGTTTTCCAAGTGTCTCCATTTCTAGTACTTCTTTGGGAGACCTACACGTTACTTTAGGGAACACATCTAGGAAATTATACTTCTGGCTTGCTGACACCTGGAGAAGAGGAAAGGAAAGTGTCATCACAGAGCTGATGATCAGAGCCCTGATCTTCAGTTTAGCTGACCTTAACAGTCTTGGCTAAACCCACAGCCCCACTGCCAGGAGCCAGCCTATACAACCAGGACACCTTTTCCCTGTGTATCCCTTCTTCCACATAAAGGGCACCAATGAATTCTATTCCCTTCTACACTTTCCTCCCTGGAACACGAGTCCTGTGTCACCTCCAGCCCCTTCTCAGTGCTACCTCAAACAAAACTAAACCCAAGAAACTGTCACTTCCTCACTCTGTTCTTTTAGCTCCATGTAAATATTCCAGTACTTTCAAACCTGCAAATTAACACAAGGAAAATGAGATTTTCCATTTTTTTTTCTGTTTCCTGTAAATGTTACAGTGGGGCCAGTGAGGCTTGGACTAAGGAGCCTTCAGAAGTCCCCAACCCAAGGGAGTCATGACAGGCCAAATTTCCTGTCAGATTTTTTTAGTCTCACTTTGTACAACTCCAGGGGCACCACTGTGTAACAGCATACAGCATATCCCAAATCAAGCAGAGAATTCCTGTGCTGTGTTTACAGTCTGCATGTACAGCCACGAGCAAAATGACTGAGAAATTCCCAGAAATGGAGCTCTGCTGTGTACGTACAGGTGTGGCTGCTTTCTTTGGCACTGGGGACACCTCGAGGATCTCAATGACATACAGATGACACTTCTGTCGTAGCCACATATTGCCATTATTATCTGTCAGGTACTGCAAAACCAATAGCTTGAAGAGAAACTCTGGAATTCCACGTTGCACCTATCACAAGAAAAGACACAAAGGGCATTTTCTCTTCATTTACCCACCACAACTCCACAGAATCACAGAACAGTTGAGGGTGGGAAGGTTCTTTGCTCAAAGCAGGCTCAGCTAGAACAGCTGCCCAGGGCCACAACCAGCCAGGTTTTTAGTACCTCCAAGGATGAGACTTTACAGCTTCTCTAGGAAAGCTGTTCTAAGTCCAACCACCTTGATGGTAATGAGCTCTTTGTGTTACACAATAATTAGAACACACATCCTAGAGAAATGGTTTACTAAGAAACAAGAACTTTAAAGAAACAACTCCTGCAAGGATCCTAAAAGACTTCTTGGACAAGGCAGCTGTGGGAGGGATGTACTTACTGAGGAGGTGATATCGAAATGGAATATCATGGGCTTTGTCTGGTGTTCTTTCTTCAGAAAAGGCAGGAGAGATTTCAGCACTTTGTCTTCATCCACTTCTGGTTCAATTAGTCTGATGGTTTCCAGAAGTCCTGTGCAGTCAGGCTGCTTTTCTTGCAGCCTCTCATGTAGCCTCTTCACATACAGAGATTTCCCTGTTGTAAAAAACACCACAGGAATTAAAGCCATTGATATTGAATATCAAAGACATATTAAAGCCATAACAGAAAGAAGGAAATAAAATGCTAGGCTCTGAAATCTCTGAACTTTCCCAAAGGGCATTCCAGAAGAAGAAAGCCTGGTTTGAGCAGCTGGAATCCAAGCCACTGCTGTTGTTATCCATGTGGCTTGTTTTTGCTTCCATTACTGAGAGAGGCTTTACTCTTTATTAGGGTTTGAATCTATTCTGTGCTTGTTCCTAAAGTCAAACCAGGGTAAGAACACAGCTGTAACGCCGAGTCTTATCCAGTATTTTTTCAGAGGTTTGCAGCTCAGGAGCTCTGGTGGCAGAAACAGCATCTTTGTGATCAACAGCCCCTGATGAAGATTCCTCTCCTGACTGTATCTGATCACTTTCCAAGCCTATGTAAAGCTTTGGGTTCCACAGTTCAGCCAGTCCCTCTTTGAAAACCACCTTCCTCTGTTTGCTTTTCAGCCTGATAAGGAGTTTTACTTAACACCCCCCTCCCAGCTTTTTGCATTAAGAGCCATTGAAAGACCATTTCCCACCCAGGAACACAGGCAGCCTTTGCAGCCCCGGTCCCACCTCACAGCCCATTTCCTGCAGGCATGTGTTAACAACCTCAGCAGGTCAGGTTCAGCTCATCCAGCACCAGTTATGTTTTATCACCATTACAGAACAAAACAAGTGTCAGGTTAGTAGGTGACCCATCCCCAGAGATGCCCATCTCAGGACAAGACAAGGTGACATCCAGCTTTCAAATCACTGCACTGGGGAGAGTCTGAATCGCTCTTTTTGACCAAGACACTTGGGACTTGGACACAAAACCCGACAAGGAGAGCCCCGCTCTGTTTTCCAGCTCTCAGCAGACTCTGCATGTGGCACCTTACCCACACCAGCTCTCCTGGAGGACACAATCCCAACACACATGTTGTCCTTGAACACAGAGGCAGCCGAGCTCGAGGGCTGAGCCACTCGGTAGTGGTGCTGCAGGTACTGCTGGAGTTCAGCCCGTGGCCTCTGGGGTATCATGTGCACTTTGTACTGGCTGAAGGCAGAGGGGATGTAGCTGTGCTCCCGCTCGCAGTTGCACAGGATGACGAGGCGATAGGAGCTGTTGTAGCGCTGCAGGTCCTGGAACAGCTCCTCTGCCCTGCGGCTGACGTCGTAACTCAGCTCATCCGCGTACAGCATGGTGTAAATCTTCTCCCCCCTGCTGCAGGGAATGAGGCACCTCCTGAGGAACAGCCCCACCTGCTCAGCGGTGGTCTGGGGAGTGCACAGGAGAACCTCGTCAAACATGGGCAGGGGCTGCTCGGGGCTGTTCATGTAAACGGCCAGCGCAGAGGTGAGCACCTCGGAGCGAGGGCAGGTGATGAGGTTGGGCTGGCCAGCACTCAGCAGATCCTGAGGAAACTCCCGGCTGACACACTCCCTGCCACGGCCAGCCAGGTCCTCCAGCCACACGCCCAGCGAGTCCATGTCCAGGCAGCTGGGCAGGAAGGAGCCCATGTTGCTCATGTAGCACTCCCAGATGCACTTCAGCTGGGCAGTCAGGTCCTTCTCCCCACCCAGCAGCTCTTGCAAATCAGAAATGGTCTTCCCTGAGCTGGGAGGCACCTCCCTCCCGGGGGTCCTGAGAGCATCCCACTGGGTGCAGCCGTGGTTCAGGAAGGACAGCATGGTGAGGGCAGCCTGGCTGGGCGTGCCCTGCCCCAGCTCTGTGCACAGGTACACCAGCTGCTCTGCAGTGTAGTAGTTCAGGTAGAAGTGCTGGAACCGTTTCTCGTACATGAAGCTTTTCCAGCTCTCCAGGAAACCCTCCATGGTCTTGCAGAGGCCTGGGAGCACAGCTGCCATATCCCCCTGCCCCTCCAGCACTGGGATGGGGTCCAGGGAGAAGTCCATAAGAACACAGGATTCTCTTTTGGGGGAACAATACACGTGGGCAAGCCAGGAGCGGAAGAGCATGTTCCCAGCTGAATAAAGGTCTATAAAGGCCTGTGCAAGTCTCTGGACATTGGAAAAGACCTGTGCGAGGACAGAGGAGACAGAAAAAACACCCAGCTAGTTTACCAAGACAAGTTCCAGCCATGAAACCACAGGAAAGACTTCCAGTGAAAAGGAAGGCTTCAGTCCAGATGTTTGTCAGTACAGAACCCCAGCACAGAGATGCTCTCAGTCAGGAGCATCCCCAGTGCATTTAGAGGATAAGGCTATCAGTCCATTGTCTGGTCTCCAGCTTAGTCCCACCTTAGCAGGGAACCAAAGAAGCAGCAACACCCATCTGCCTGTGACCATCCATCCTCAGCAACTCACAGCTGTCCATCCATCACATCTGTGACCATCCATCCCCAGCAACCCAGCTGTCAAACACAGCCTTAAGAGCTAACACTCAAGGGAAAATCCAGTCCCAGCCCCAACACCAGTAACCCCCTGGGTTTGGAATCTGACCTCAGAGAACTTCTCCACCTCCAGGCCTTGCTCTCCCTTTGCTGACATGAGCATCAGCTTGTTCTGCAGCTCACGGAGCTCTGCCAGGGAGTATTTCCGTGAGGCCTCGTCCTGCCCCGAGCTCCCCGGGAGGGTGAAGTGCAGGACACTGTCCAAGGAAACCTGCCAGAGCAGAAGGTATTAGTGTGGATGTGCCCCAGGCTCTGCCCAGGGCAGTGCTGTGCCCAGTGAGGGGGGCACTTGGGGCAGGAGCCCCCAGAAAGGAGCTGTGTGTGCAGTGGGAGAAAAGCTCAGCTGGTTTCTGGGAGCAGGAGGGGAGGGGGAGCTGAGCTGCCTCACCTTCTGGCCATCAGCTGGTGCTCTCAGGACATAGACTCCTCTGCTGTTGATGGCAGCTGCCAGGGAGAGCGAGGACAGCTCCACAGAACCATGGCTCTCCTTCACTGTCTTCAGCCACTCCAGGTGCTGGGCTGAGGCACGCTGTGGGGAGGAGACAATAACAAGCATTGCTGTGATGTCCCATTTGCCCTAGGCAGTCAAATTTCCAGCCACTCTTGGAAGGCAGAAAGGCAGGAGGATGCAGACAGGACCTGCTCCAGCAGAACTCACCAGTTTCTCAGGGAGATTCTCATCACTGTCCAGGGCTCTCCACAGCTTCTCCAAGCAGCGCAGGAAGTCCTCAAAGCCTGACTCCTGCCTAAGCTCATAGAGCAGGGAGGAGTAGCCATGCACAGTGTCATGGAAACAGGCCACACGGTCCACATCCATGTCATTCTCCCCAGCAGAGATGGACGCCAAGTCTACGAACACCTTCAGCTCATTTATATCTGAAATGGGATAAACACGTGAGTGAACAGCAAACGAGGCAGCCTGAAGGCAGTTCCACATCCCCACCTTCTACAGGCAACACAGAAAGGATGCTTTGAACGTCATCTCCTGTGCAACTGCGCTCCCCCCACCCTGCCAGCAGCTTCCCCCGTGCTCCATCCACCCTCAGGACAGGACCAGAGCCTGGGGTGAGGGGTGTCCATGCAGGTTAGGGGTGTCTGTTCAAGTCACACACCTCAGCTGGCAGACACACAGTCCCATCCTCTGAAACAACCTGTCTGAATTGAGCAGTAGCAGCTACTAAAGCCCTCCAGGCCCAGCCCAGCCCCTGGGCAGGGAGGTCACTGTGAGCTGCACCAGCCTGCAGAGCAGGACACGTTTAAAGGGACTTTTTAGCACGTTCCACACCAAAACCCCCGAGAGATGTTTGTAACTATCAACACCAGAAGCAGTGAAGGCACAAAGCAGATGGGTTAGGGATAGAGTGTTCCTTGTTCCTTCTGCCCCCACACAAGCTGCCATCCCTTCCAGTACTCTCTGACCAATTCCTGGGTGAGCAGCACACACCTTTCAGTGCTTCTCTGACCCAGCAGACAAACTCCTTCTGCTGGGCCAGCTCCCTCAGGCAGCCACGGCGGGTCACAGTGATCCCCTGCAGCCGTGTCTTGGCCTGCACAAGCTCAGGGCTGATGGAATCCAGCTTCTGGGCTTTGGAGGACTCGAGCTTTTCTGTCTAGAAAGCAAGCAGTGCAAACATACATTCAGTCTGGAATTGGGAAATGCCACTGGTTCTGCAGCAGGGAAAGAAAAGCCCTCTGCAAAGCCACATCCCAGCACAGGAATATCATGTCTCTTTTAGGAATGATGACACAAAAGCACTTTGATTTTTACCTCAGACATTTTGGGACAAGGAATTGTTCTTGACAAGCTACGATAGACTTGTGGGAAGGTTCAGATTTAGGCAACACCTTGTCAATACAGACCAGAAGGAGGGGATACTTACTATATCCAACAAGTTTTCCAGGACACTGAAGTCACCAGAGAGGCTTAAGTTCTCTTTGACATTTGCAATGATCTTTGCAGCGTCAAAAGTCAAATGCATTTCATGGTATTGCTGGATCTGCTGAACTCGCTGCTCAATCCAGGATCTGCTTTCTCCAGGTCGAAGCTCACAGATGGTGTTCAGCTCTGTCCTGAGATCTTCAGGGTGATTTGTGAACTCATGAAAAATTTTATCAACTGCAGAAAGTGTGAGACTTCCTGATCTGAGATCATCATACAGTTTTTCATAGTTGGCAAAGCAAGGGCGCATCATATTGAGCAAAACATCATGAAGGTGCAGTTCAGGCACAGCATCCTCATCCTCCTCCTCCTGTTCTGAATATTCATACTCATACCCCTCTCTTGCCTCCTGTGCTGCTTCCTCCCAGAACTGCTGGAAGGTCAGGCTGTCCTTAAAGAAATGCATTTTCTGGACAAATTCTTTCAGCTCTGGCCTCAAGCTGTAGTAGGTCTGCAGGGGTCTCTTCCCCACGCTCACAACCTTATTCAGTCTTTTCAAGTGAAGGTCTTCTGAGTGTTGAGCTTCCACTTCACCTACATCCACTTTAAGAGAGACAGGCCAGAGATCAGGTGTGCAGCCTGGCTCCAGCTCCCTCCATCCAATCCCCCAAGCCACAGAATGCTACTGGGCAGGTGGGGCTCTGTAAGTGTCATCTGATGCACAAGGGCTCACTTGATCCCCCCAGTGCTCTGGGTTTACCTCCCCCACCCCTCCTCATCCTCACTGTGGTTTAGAATCAAACTTGTTTGCAAAAGCCAAGGGATTTTCAAGGAAAATTATGTTTTCTGGAGTTGCCACTGTCAGACTGCCCTCTCAGAACTCTACCTTTCACAGATGCCTGCACCTTCCTGCACATGCTCAGGAAGGTTCCTACTGCTTTTTGGTCTTTCCTGAGCAGTGTGACCTCCTCTCTCCTCATCTGCAGCAGCTCTTTCAGCTTTCTCTGGAGCAGTTGCTTTTCTTCGCGTGGCAGTTGCTGGTGCTCTGAAAGAAAACCCACCTGCAGTCACAAGGCAGACACTTCCCATCCCCTGCACCCCTGACTCAGGTTTGGATTTGCAGAGCCACAACCCAAACCGGAGCTGGGAGCTCCATGCAAAGGCCAAAGGGCAGCGCTGCTGGAGCATCCCCTCAACATTCCTAACCCCTGGAGCATCAGCAGAGCAGGCACCCAGCACTGCAGTGATGCTCTAAGGCAACCACACCACTTATCAACGTCTCTTACTTGTCTCCCAAATACAGATGAACTGTTCCTCATGCTGGAGAACCTCTTCCAGATGTTTCACCAGGATGCAGCCTTCCTGGATGCCCTCAGTGACGCTCTCAAACACAAAGTCTGCTGTGGCCATGATATCCTTGGCTTCATCTGTGAGTTTTTCTACGAAGTTTCTGTTTCTTCCTGTTCCAGAAACAAAGCAGGTCAAACCTAGATCATCCCTGCTTCCCAAAAACCAGGCGGAATCAGCAACTGGTCCATGCCATAGTCCAGAGAGTCCTTCCACTTCCTATTGAATCCCCACCCAAGAGCCTGTGGACTTCACCCTCCAATCCCTCCTGTCTTTCTGAACAAACAAACAGGATCTCAGGACAGCAATTTGGAAACCTTCCATGGAGAACACATACCCAAGCCCTGTGGAGCAAACACAAGCCACTTGGATCCATTCACATGGCCAGCACTTGGGTATTTTTGTGTGGCAATAACTTGTGAGAACCCCTCAGAGAAAGAAGTTCTGGTCTACAAATCCTGAGGCAGTTGCAGCGGATTTAGCACAAGAGGAATACTGGATCCCTCTTCCTTGGCCTTTCTTCTCCAAAAGCAGTCTGAGTACCTCAAACTTTGAGATGAGGAATAAAACAAGAGCAGGATGGTTTCTCTCTGTGTTTGCTGCTCTGCACTGTGGCAGCAGAGAGGCAGAGAACAGCTCCTCAGAGCCTCCTATAAATCTAGCTACAGACATACCAGTAAAGCTGAAGATTTGTTTGGTGTCAGGCCACGTAAGCAGGTGGTGCAGAATCTTATCAGAATTCCCCCCAGACTGCCCACTCCTGATGGGCCACGACTCCACGATGATGGTTGACACGAGCTGGCTGAACTGGTCCAGGCTGTAGGCAGATATCTTCTCCAGGAGGTTGCTCTCCATCTGCCAAGGCACACAGGAGAGGGCAGGGATGATCAAGGGTCTGGGATCACACTGTGCCTGCATCTCAGAACTGGGCCCTGGTGTCAAGGAGCCCCACCTCCAGTGCTGAGGCACGTTCCAAAAACTCTGTGAGACACAACTGACACCAGAACTCATGATGGAAACGCATTACAAGTCTTCCTCATGGGCCCTTTAGCAGTGGATACTCATTTCCTGATTTCTTATCAGTACTTTTTGTTGTTGGTTTAACAGACTTAAACAATACACAGCAACTCAAGCAACACTCAACTCTCCTTCCACCACAAGGCACATCCCTGAGCCAGGCAATAGGATTTCTGTGCACCAGGAAAGTCAGCTTTTCTTTCTCCTACCTTCCCCTTCCTACCTGTCCCCCCTGTCCCAGGGCAGATGCAATACCTGGCAGGCTGCAGCGACAGCCTCTATGGCACAGTTTTGGAAGCAGCGGTCGATGGAAGAGTCCAGCTGTGTGAATCGATGTTTCTGACAGCAGTACACCATGACTTGGTTCACTGGAGGCTCCTAGAGGGCAGAAAAGAGATTTCTTATCAACTTAGTTTCCAAAGTATTTCTTCTGACATTGAGTGCTGCTCTCGAGGCAATAAAAGGAACTAGGTTGAAAAAAGTATAAGTGGGGCCATGCATGAGCCCATTTCTCAGGGCCTGGAAGAGAGATGAAACAACAATAAACTTGGAAAACATTTTAATTGTTTCCACCTAAAGCATGCAATTATTTAATATCCATCTCTCCAAGTCAAGCTTATAGCAGGAAATATTTGTTTCCTGGTTCCACCATGAGAATTAATGGCTTTAAGAATTTTTAGCTGCTGTAGAAGGGAGATGAGGAGATGCCCAAGGTCAGTTTAGAAGGGACTTACATATGTGGGTGTGCTTTGGGAGCCTGAACGACACCATTTCTGCATAATGAGAAGAGAAGCACCAGCTTTTCTTTGAGCCCTTGGGTGTTTACACCCTCTGGTTCTTAAAACTACAGAGGTGGTAATTGCTCAAAATGTGCCATTTCCTTTGAAGCACCAGGACATCATTCCGGCCCTGCAGCCAGGCAGAAACCTTGACACCAAGATCTTAACGTAGTACATTGTCATGGCCCATTTTTGAGCCTCCAGAACACAGTTTACAACAGCAATGGCAATTTTTACAGTCCAAGCCACTGTGTTTCCACGTGCTCCTTCTCCAAGCACAACAGAAGATGGTCTATTCCCTCTGAACCACATCTATGACTGCCTGGAGCCTCCCCTACCTCCTGGATTCTTTTCCTCAGATCTTCAAGTAGAGTCATCTTCCATGTCTCGGTGAACTGCTCATCTGGAAAGCTGATATTCACAAACATATTCCAGGCCTGCAGGGGAGAAACAAACCCCAAACCGCTGAATGCTGAGACTCAACTGTCAGAGAAAGAAACTAAAAGAACAATGGGGAAGAGCCCCACACTCCTCAGACAGTCTGTAGTCCTTTCAGATTTTTGCATCCAGAAGAAAAGGGGCACTCCCAGAGCTGCAAAAGGCAGCTTTTAAGCCCAAATAGGGTGCAAATGTCTCAGTTACTAAAGGGGACGTTTGGATGAGCCACTTTTGCACCTCAAGTGTCCCAGGGAGGGCTGGGAGCAGCAGGTCACACTGCCAGGGGCTGCTCTGAGCTCTGCCTGCTGGAAGGCCCGAAGGACAACCAGGGGGACACACAGGGAGCAAGACAACACCCGGGGCAGCTCCTCACCACAGAAACGGCTGAGAAAAAGGAGAACCAAGGTGAGCTGAGCAGCACCAATTCCAGCCCTCTGCTCCTCAGCCCAGCAGTGTTTCCAACACTGCCCATCCCCATCTCACTCCTTACCCAGCAAGGAGCCCTTAGACCCAGGACTTCATGGCTGAGCCACAGTAAAACATTATCAGAAGATGACAAACCTGAAGTTCCCAATGGACAGAGAACATCACATGGTCCAGGTACTCTTTCAGTAAGTTCTCTTTTAATTTGTTTCTGAACCAGGTTCGAGTGTCTCTCAGAGCTTCACTGAACATTTCTCCCACTGCACTTTCCTGCCCAGCCTCTCTTGGAACCTGCTCCACACACACAGGAGAAGGCAAAAAACAAGAACAGTTCAAGCAGGAGAGCAACATGATTTAAATCACTACTTCTCAAAAGAAGGCCTAAATGTATCCAGAGCACAAAAGTGCCCAGCAACAGACCCACCCCTGCCTGACTGAAGGACAGAGGGAGGCTGGGAAAAGACAATGCTTACAAAGAGCTTGTGCTTAAGAATGCTGGTTCCAGGAAATAAAGGCAACATATGCTTACAAAAACCAGACATAAAGCTTGTGACAGTCAACCTGAGCATTTGACCTTATTTCCAATAGGAAACAAAATTATTAGGTGATTCCACAGTTTTTGGAAAGTACCACAGTCTTGGTTAGAGTGGCAAGTTCTCCAAACTGAGAATGGATCTGATCTAAACCCAATCTTTTCTACCATATCTGTAATATTTCTGGACATTTTGCTCACATCAAGCCAAGTTCCTTGGTACTCACTTCTGTGGGCTGAAGTTTGGCAACCTTGGAAATCAGCATGGCAGCAGTGGCAGGAATCGAGAACGCCCTTCTGGACGTGCAGAGCATCTTGTGCAGCTTGATGCAGCAGGTCAGGCAGGACTGCCAAGAGCGACTTCCCAGAGTTCTGAGGGCAGGAGTACAGAGGAACAATTAATTTTCTGCCCAGAGGAAAACTAAAAAATAATAAAAGAAAGAAAAATAAAACCACCAAATTCAACAGCGGCAGCCAACCATCCCTCCCTCAGATGGATTTAAGAAGTGGGATAGAAATCCAGGATTCTTTTATTTACACAGATTTCAAGGCACCAGCCCTCAGGGCTCGTGCAGATGAAGGACAGTGCTCTCACAAAGGTACAGTTACCTGGCTGGTGGCTCATCCACTGCACATAGCACTGCCTGTAGAAGATCCTCTATCTATAGGAAGATAGAAATAATAAACTGTGAAAGAAGTCTTACAGACTGGTTTCTCATTAGCTGAGAGGATGCTGTGAGAGAGGGACTTCCCTATTCTTCCATGTCTTCTCTAATGTTTTAATTTTTTACCATAAAATCACAAAACTTATTTACTGGATGTTGGAGCCAACACACGGGTGGTTTTTATCTGTACAAACCAAACCTGCACTTCTTACAATCTACGGGTTTAAAACTCATTATTAGTGGCAAGATTCTATTCCTGCTGTCCTCACACAAACACAAGTGTCTTCACAACAGCAGGGAAATCTCCCAAACCAGCAGCCCCTTTGCCCAACCACCCCTCTGCAAAAAAAAAAAAAAAAAACAAACCCCAAAACAATTTCAGGTACATGTCTGAGGAGCTCAGGACTAAAATATTTGCCATCACTGACGAAAACCAAATCCAGCCAAGCACACCCTTCTTTCATCCAGGCCAACAACACTTTTTGCTGCTGATACATCCTCAAGTCTCCTCTCAGGAGTCTCTGACTTGAGAGCAACTACTTTTACCTAGATTTGAAGCTCCCTGTGCTGTGACCTGCTGTGACCCCAATCTCCCCAGTGATGGTCAGTTCTGCTAAAAGACACCCAAGAGCCCAGTTTGAGTCTTTATCCCAGAGCTGGGTAAAGCTGCCAGAAGACAAACCTCAGTGTTCTTCCACTGAAAATCAGCGTTCTGCAATCTGTAGAAAACACCTTGAAGAGTAACTAACAAATCACTGCAGAAGTCTCTGATGAACTGAGGCAGGCTCCTCAGGGGCAGCACACACAGCCAGGACCTCACCAGCATCCTATCCAAGTCCATCAGGTACTTCTTTTCTTCCATCAGTTGCAGCAGGGTCGCTCTGGAAAAGAGACAAAACAAAATCTTCAAGTTTCCAAGGCACAAAAGGCCAAGAGCTTGTTCAGCCCACAGAGGAGTCTCATTCTCACTCCTGGGCTTTTTTCACTGCAGCTGAGGATCAGTGCAAGTCCCTGAGGCCCAGCAATGGCACAGGCAGAGCCAAACCACTGAGCAGAGGCACTCAAGGAAAATAAGCCCCAGGTCCTGCTCAGACTCTGCACGACACACATCACAAGCTGCTTTAACTCCCACCTGCTCCAGAGCTGGTAGAACTGGGGGGTTTTGTGTCTGAGGGGTCACACACTGCCCACACTGTGATCTCTGAGCACCCACCATGGCTGTGCCCAAACACCCCCCACCACCATGCTATGGCTTGTACTTTTTAAAAACCAGGAGAAAGGAAAAAAAAATACTAGAGTAAAGTGATCACCCCCAACTACAGCACCAAGGCACTGGGTATAACCAGGAATTCTGGAAAACTCACGGATCTCGTTTCTTCCTTGTTTCAGCAAATGAAAGCCCTTCCAGCCCTGCCCAGACCTCTTCCTCCACTGACAAGTGCTCCTGCTGCACAGGAGCAGCAAAGGAATGCAGAAGGGGAAGGATCCACACCCACTGGTCTACTCCACCTTCAATGCATCTGTGGCACAAACTTGCCAGGTAAACCTTCAACCTAAAATAAAATAGCAAAGCAAACACAGTGAGTGAAAGAACAGCTTTATCCAGGCCTAGAGAACATCCTTGGGGTGGAGGGGCTGCATCTCAATCTCCCTGTGTACCTTCAATTAACCTCTGATGGTTATCTGAGCTCCCCCTTGTCTTCACTGGAGAGTGCACACCGAAAGGTTGAAGAGCTGTAACATTCCTGAATCTCCCTGCACAGACCCCACTACCTGAGCACTGGGAAATCCCAGCTCTTCATCTACAGTTTCCCCACCACCCCACACAGAGCCAGGCACTCTGGAAACAATTCTTGGCCTTCTTGGTTGGGCTGAAATGCTACAAAGGTCTCCAAAAGGCAGTGTAACAGCTGTGCAAGTGAAGAAGCAGAAACCCAAGTGCCAGATAAGCAGTCAGATTACAGGCTGAGAAGCAGGCACTCCATGGGGGGGAAAAAAAATCAACAAAAAATGCGGAATGATGCACATCAGAGGAGACAAAAAGAATCCAAATGTGGGATCTAAAGTTAAGAAGTAAATATATGATGATCCCGATCACTGGTGTTTGTAAGTATGAATAGGAAACAGGTAAGAGGCCAGAAACTGCTTGACAGAAAAGGATAACAAATAAGATTATTATATATAAGGAAAACACAGCAGTTTTAACTCAATCTATGGCTCTGGCAACAGTGACAGGCTGCAATAAGGGAAATCTGTTTGGACAAGAGGAAAAATCACAACAGAGGTATGTGACTGTGAGAGGGCCCCAGAGAGGTTGGGTATTCTTTATCCCTGGAGTTTTTCAGAACCCCACAGCCTGGATGTCAGCCCTGCTTCAAGCAGGAGGCTTGAACTGAGACCTCCAAAGATACCCTCAAATGTACCTTTTTTTCTGATGCTCTGGCAGGACAGAGCTGGATTCCTGATTGTTCTAACAGAGGGTGCTATGTTTGCAGCAAAACAGCCAGTCAGTTAGTGGGGATGTGGAGCACTTACCAGACAACCCCTTCAAAAGCCTTTTTGACGTGATCAATCTCATCCTGCACAGCTTGTTGTGACACCTTATCCAAGCACAAGAGGCTACAAAGGTCAGCCAGGTCACCCTGAGACACTGGAAGGGCAAAGTTCTCCACTACCACGAGGATGGTGAGCCCCAGAGCCAGTTTGCTTTTGGTGACCCCCTGCGCTGCCTCCGGAGCAACGGAAGGAAGAAGTATTTTCTTCATAAAATTTATCAGCAAATCATTCACCTGGGATAGAGAAGGGAAGAAACAAACCAACCACAGCCTTAGTCTTTTTCTTCTGAAGCCATTTTCCTCTGCCTGTTACAGCAGTCCTGACACTGCTCTGAAGTTCCAAAGAAGACAATGTGGCATTTCTGCCATATTTCCCTATCATGTCAAGTGGGACATTTTGGACTCCAGAAGCCCTTTCAGCATCTCTGCTTAGAACTGGATCAGGAGGAGCTTCTCCCAGAGACCAGGCAGGTTTGGAATCAGAGACAAGGGCAGAGAAGTTGGTGATGGAGTGACTGGCAGCAAAACTAAAGGGCCAGACTCAGGAAATTAATATCCAAACACAAAACCCACTCAAGTATGAAGTCACCACATCGCAGCTCTGCAGCTGACCCACATGGGATCTCAGAAGCACACCTAGAACTGCACAGGTGTCACTGAAATCCCCAAGGCAGATGCTGCCAGTCACCCCAGAAGGATCCCTGCTGGTTCTGTACCGAACTTTGACTGGAAGAGCACAATTAACCCAGCAAGGCCAATAGCAAATTAAAGTTTGGGTTTAGTAACTGTTTTCTAGCCTCTGTGAAAGAGAAGGGATTACCTGCTTCATGCCGAAGTTTAATTCTCTCCATGGCATTGGTGAGCCAACGTGCACCTGCTGGGCCACTGTAACTTCATAAAACTGTCTCAGCTGCCCGAGGAAGTTCCTCATGTTTTCAGGACTCCAGGTTTCAAGAATGCTGAAGATATTTTCTAACATAACATCAGCAGCTATTTTCTTCCCTTGCACCACCTCTTTGTTTTTATCGACAGTAAGCGTCATTAAAACGCTTTTTAACATAGAAGGCCTTGCACACACAATGTCATCGTACTGGTGCCACTCTAGAACAGCAACACAACAGGAAAACAATCACTGAAATCACGTCCCTTCGCTCTTCCAGCTGCCCACAGAAATACCCCCACTGGCCCATGAAGCTTCCAGCTGCAGGCAGTGCCATCGAACAGGAACGCTGGGCCATATGCCACTGGAAATCCCCATCCCAACGTGGGTCCAAGCTCACCTCCATTGTTGAGCAAGCTGCTTTTTACGCATAAGCAGCGATTCACATGCTTATTCGCTTCGGTAGGCTTGTAGATAAACTCATACTGCCCACTGCCGCAGGTCACCCAGTACTTGTAAGGAAAGCATTTATCCAGGATTTCTTTTGTGAGAGTCACAGTGCCCTCAATGAGGTACCCGTGCTCTCTCAGATCCCTAGGAAACAAAAAACACAGCAAAGGAAGGCACAGGGCATGTCAGCTGATCTACAGACTTCGTTTTCCATGCATCACTCCATTTTTAATCAGAACAGTGATTATTCTTCCATGAGAAGGTTTCACAATAGTTTTCTCCGCTGCGAAACCCCCCGTGGCAACACCCACCCACGGACACAAAGCCACAGCCTGGCACGTTTACTGAGGTACCCACTGCTCCTGCTCTCCAGAACACTCCTGGGCCTGTGTGCCTCGAGGTCCTTACTTGGTGCAGGTCATCTCACAGATGTTGTCCTTCCAGTTTGCGTAGGGAGGAATGCCCTCAGCTCTGATGAACACTTGCTGGGTCTCGGGGTTCAGTCTGAAGTCTTTGGACAACACGGCATGGAAATACACTGTGACACCCTCACTGCGGCTCACGGCACTGCACCGAGGGTTAGAGGGAAAACAGAAAGAATTCTCTTCTTTTGTTTTTTAATTGCACAAATCATTATAAACCACAGATCAGATCTGAGCTGCCAGCTGACTGGCTGCAAGAGCCGTGATTTCTGGCAGCAGTTGGCTCAGACTGGTGTTAGAGCAGGCCTAGTGCAAAGCCCGGTGCAAAAAGGATAAACAGGCTTCTAAAGGCAGCAGGAAAGGCTCTGGCCCAGCAGAGCCACCTGGAATGGCTAAGCTTTCTCCTCTTCTCGCTTATACTCATTAAAAACAGCTCTTCACACTATTAATCTAAAGAGTAATGTGTGTGAAGCACATGTTGCTCATCAGAGCAAGAAATGAGGGGGTGATCTCTTTTTTTATTCATCAGATGCTTGAGCAGGTTCAAGGACCACCTGTAGCACATTACCCAGCACATCACCTGTGCTGCAGCCCCCACTGAACACTGGCTCTCTTGTGCATGAGCACTTCACCTCAGTTTTAAGGCGATTCTATCTCCACACATCCAAGGGACACCTAATCCCAGTACCTCAGTTCCCCACCTCAGTCTGGAGTCCTCCAGTCCTCCTCACAGCAACTCCTGTTAGTGAAGAATGCTGGGGAGCAGCAGGGCTGTTCTCACCTCTCCTTAATCTGTTCCACACGTTTCTGGTTGGTTCGTTCCTTTTTGTTCTTGTCTGTCGCAGCTGCAGCACCATCCTTTCTGGCAGCCTCAGCTCCTTTGCTGGGACTGGTCTTCTCGCTCACTTGAGGCGTTTCCTTACTTGTGCTCTTATTTTTCTGCTTTGTGTTTTCATTCTGCAAACAGAGACAGACAACACCCAGTGAAACAGGAGACCCTGGAAGTACAACACCTCCTCAGCCAGGTGGGGACACCCAGCACTCACAGCACACCACCAGCTTCATCCTCTGTTGAGGATATTGTAATGCAATGGCTAGAGGAAAAGGGACATAACCAAGAGGAGTTGGTCTCTTGGGAAAAATACTGGGAGTAGCAAATGCAAGGTTAAAATGAGCTGATGGTGATAACAGGACATCTGGTGTCTAGCTTGGTGATCAAAGGAGAAACAAAGTAGCTTGGTAATCAAAGGAGAAACAAAGGGACATTAAGGTAGAACAAAGAGACATAGATCAGAGTGGAAAGTACCTAAATGCTTTAGATGCCAATAGACTTATAGCAAATTAAATATAATACAGCCAATCAGCAGCTTAAGTTTTGTAATATGCATGAGCTAATTATGTAACCACATATAAGCCTTCTGATTATTGCCAATAAACGAGTTCTCGATGAACCAATGGGATAAGGTGGTCGAGTTCTTCCTTTTCCAACAATCCTCCTGGAAACACTGCTCCCTCACTGAGGGAAGCTGCTGGTTAAGGAACATAGTGTACAGTGCAAGAGGAATCCAACCCAAACATGCTGCCAAGCAGTCAGGCCAGTGAGCCCCAGGTGCCAGAGGATGGGGCACAAAGAAAGAGAAGGAGAACCCACAGCAATGTCCAGCTTACCAGGCGTGTGTGTGAGCAGAGCACAGACACCCACGCAGGACAAAGATCCCCTCATCCCAGGAGATCCCAGAGCTCCCTTGAGAGGAGACACCTCCCAGCTCCTGGGGGTAACTGAGTGACCCCTCAGTGAGAGCTGGGCTGGAATGAACACCCAGGGGAGCAGGGCTCCAATAAGAACCCCCCACAGTGATCCCCCCTTCCACCCCACATCCCCGAGCTCCTCAGCTTCACTGACAACACAGACAAGTCCCAACTGCAAAGGGAAGCTGGGCCAGCTCAGTGAATACTCACCGGAGAGCTGGCCTTGGCAGTGCTCCCCTTCTGCCTGGGGTCCTGTTTGTCCTTCCCAGCCTGTGGGCTCTGGGCCACAGGTGAGGTCTTTGTGTCTGGTTTACTTTTGGGCTCCTGGGCAGGGCACAGCCCAGGGGCAACGCTGGCTCCCTGCCCTGCTGAGGCCGGTTCCTTACTGCTGCCCTGGCACTGGGAATCTCCTCTGGTTTCTGGAAGCTGGCCAGGGGCACGACTGCCCGGTTCCACGTCATCCCTGATGGTTTCTCCATGCTCTGTGGTTCTTCCATCCTCCAGACGGTCCCTTGGGGCTGCAGAGCCGGGAGCTGGGGCAGCCTCGCTGGCCGTGCTGCTCTGCTTTGGTGGGCTCAGCACATCTGCTTCCAGGCTGCCAGCTTCCTTCCCCAGCTGAGCCAATGCTCTATCACCTTCAGGTGTGCCTGCACCGGCACCAGCAAGTACATCAGCATCTGGTTTTACTGCCTCACTGCCCGGGGTTTGGATTTCTTGTGGAAAAACACACGTATCAGGCAATTCTGTGGTTTGAGCCGGGTCTGTGCTTAGAGGCGGCAGAGAGTCTTGTTCCTCAGAGCCGGAAGGACATTTCTTTGCTTTATTCCTCTTCTTTTTCTATCAAAAAAAAAACCCAAAACACAGAAACAAACACCACAATGCCTGTTTATTCATTGTCAAAGAGAAATTCATTGTCACTTCCTCCACTGCAGCAAGTACCGACATCTTCCTGCAACTCTGGGTAAATAGAGAGAGCAATCAGGAAGAGGAGGGACAAGACCAGCTTGTGAAACGCTGATAACCCTTGGGAATTCTGCAGTTTTACTATTCAGGCCTTGCTCAGGCGGGGCACAGGGCAGCGCTGCAGTGAATGGTGTGCTGTTCCCCCAGCAGCACAGGCAGTGCCAGGGGAGCTGCAGGCCCAGCACAGCGTCAGCAAACACAGCGTCAGCAAACACAGCCACCCTTCCCTGGAGGAACACAGGCAGCAGCTCCCCGCTGTGGCCAAAGGGATCTGTGGGATGCAGCCCAGCCCCATCGCTTCAGAGGGGAGAGCAACAAGTCACAGCTGCTCCCCAGCACCGACCAAGAGCCTCACCTTCCGCTGGGATGTCCTGGCAGAGTCACCAGCCCCGCACTCAGCTGTGGGCTGGGAGCTGTCACCCGCAGCTGTCGCATCCTCCAGCAGCGATGACCCCTCTTCCCCCTCCTGCGTTTCAACAGGGGGAGGAGCCCCACCTGCAGTGCATTCAGGTGTGGTGTCTGAGGTGTCGATCAGAGCCCTTGCATTATCCATCAGCAATTCTCCCTCTGCCTCCTTGTTTCCAGTGGAGGAAGAAGGCCTGGCAGCACCTTCTCCCTTCACCTCTGTTCCTGCATCAGGGACTGGAGAGGGCTGCACTTCTCTTCTCTCTGCAGTGGAGGCAAAGTTCATTGTTAAACTAGAGACTCACCCCCCAGTGGGATCACAAAACAGGTTGGAAGGGACCTAAAAAAAGCTCCTCTTGTTCTACCCTGTCATGGGCAGGGACACCTTCCACTAGACCAGGTTGCTCCAAGCCCATGGACGGGGGAGAAAATAAAAAAAAAAAACACCAACATGTAACACTCACAGGTTCAGATGAAGACAGTTTAAAAGGACAGGAAAAGGGAAGGAAAATTATAACAAGAGAATATAGCAAGCAAGTGATGCACAGGGTGGTTGCTCACTACCCCCTGACTGATGCCCAGCCAGTCCCTGAGCAGTGGCCATCACCTCCCCCAGCCACATCCCCCCAGGTTTTTGTTCAGCATGATGTCCTGCAGTCTGGAACATCTCTTTGGGCGTTGGGCTCGGCTGTCCTGGCTGTGCCCCCTCCCCATTCTCGAGCCCCCCAGCCCCTTGCTGGCCAGGCAGGGTGAGAGGCTGAGAAGTCCTTGGCTCAGTGTAAGCACCGCTCAGCAGCAGCTGAGCCAGCAGGGTGTTATCAGCAGGACTGTGAACCCAAACACGGCTCTGCAGCAGCTTCTTGGAAGAAAACTAACTCTATCCCAGGCAAAGTCAGGATAGGAACACAGAGCAGCTGTTCTGTTGTTCCCTGCTCCACAACTCCCACCAGCAGAGCCACCACTCTCCCTGCACAGCCTCCTGCCCCTGCCCCAAGGCCCTGCCAGCAGCAGAATGATTAAGGAACCAGAGGAATGAGGCACTGCTCCAACCCTGCCCCTCCTCTGGACCCCCAGGACGAGCAGTGACAGGACACTGGTCTCAGTTCTCACAGCCTTCTGGGCTGGCTGTGTGACCACTCCCACACAGCTGAGTTGTTTCCAGGAAGGCAGGGGAAACTCCCTTTTTACCTTCATCTTTTATCTAGTCCTTAAAAAAACTGTGGAAAGGCAGCTCAGGGTCAAGTCAGGCATCAGAGCAGATCTCTGCCTTCTGCAGGGGTTTCACAGGCTCCTCTGCACAGCTTCTACCCCAATTCTGAGCGCAAAAGCTTTGAACCTCAGCTGCTTTTGATGTCCTTCCTACAGCATTTCAGAGCTGGAGACCCCGGGTTTGTTACCCTGCCACGCTGGACTGCAGCGGGATTTGCCAAGAACTGATCCTGTCAGCACTGCAGCAGTGTGCTCTTTAAAGATACCACTCCTTCCTATCAACAAACCAAAAGCCATTCTGGTAGCCCAGGACATTGTCTTACACAAAGAAAGGATTAGAAAATATTTTCCCCACCATAACAGTGCTGTGTACTTAATCCTGTCAATGCTCAGAAAGGCAGAATTACTGTGTTCTAAACCTAACAACAAGATGCAAGTAGGATATTCTGGTTCAAGAGGGACTCAATCAGTCTTTGTAACACAAAAAGCAGTACCAGTTCATTGGCAAAACAGAAATTAGTTCAGCACTGGAGACCTGTGTGTGGAGACCATGTGTAGGATGCGTCAGCAGCTGACCCCCTTCTGTGTCCCCCATCAGTCACTGCAAAGTGAGAAGAACTGTCTCTGGTCAGGAAGGCAAGGGGAGCTGAGGATGAGAGTGTTGCAGTGATTACAGCATTAGTAGTAGTTTGGTCAAGGGTTGCTCTACAGGGCAGGCCTGAGAGAGGCCCTGCCAGAAACAAGCCGAGACTTGTTAGGGTAAGAATCTGCTGACCGAGAAGAAACAATGATCATAGGATTTAGTCAAGCATGCAGAACCAGGTACAAGATGATTTGTAACTAGAGATAGGATGTGGTCTGGTGGTGGGAGTCAGTTATACAATGTTTAGAGTTAGGCTGATAGAGTAAAATTTATGGCTGAAAGGGTAACGGTTGATTGTATTCAGGGTGATATATGTTTGCTTTGATGTGTAAAGCCAATCATGTGGCCTCGTTTGTTAAAGAGTATAAAAGATGCAGCCGACCCCACACCTCCTACCTGCGTCCTGGTCTCCAGGGATGGCACTGGGAGCCAGCCTGGCCCCACACTTGCTGCAAGAACCGGGCGGACCGTCCCCAGAAGCGACGTGACACACTTGGCACTGCATGGTCCCGGTCACAGGCCCTGGGGGGACCTTGGGAGCCACGAGGGGAGAGAAGGGGACAGGGCAGAGAGAGAAACACCGGCATTAAACTGTGGCAATGGACTTTGTCACGTCACCCTCGGCCCTGCTCCATTTTGTCAGGAAACAACCCGTCCCGTCCCCCGCCGGCACTGGCAGCGCGACTCACCGAGGGGCCGGGACCCGGCACCGGCACCTGCAGCGCCCGCTCGGCCGCCCTGGGCCGCCGCCTCCCGCCCGGGGAAGTTTCGTTTTTCCACCGAGCCGCCAAGTTTCGTTTCTGGAACGTCACGGTCCCCGCCCGGCCCCGAGTGACCCGGCCAATCCCTTCTCCGGCCACCTCCCCCGGGCGGCTCCCGGCGGGGTCCCGCCCCGTCCGGCCCCCCCATCCCGCCGGGGGCTTGGGGGGCAGCGGGGGGCCGAGAGTCGGGGGTCTCCGGATACCCCCTGCCACCCCCTGGGCACGGGCAAAGAGCCGCTGCCGGGGCAGGGAGTGGGTGCTGCTCGCCGGGGCCGCCGGGCAGCCCCGGTGGGACGGGCCTGGAGCTCAGCCACTTCTCTGCGTTTCCCGCAGCCCGCAAATCCCCGGCGGAGCCCCCGTTTTTCTGGTTTGGGCTGGTGGGCTACAGACACGCCAACCCCCCCAGTGCCGGCACTCCGCGGGCGGCTGGAGCAGGGCTGGGGGCGATGGGGCAGGTGTATCGTAGGAAAGCACATCATGCTGGATCCGACGATCAAAAGTCAAAGTGGATCCAATCGTAAAAAGAGGGGATGCAGCTGTTGCCGCATCCCAGGTACAACGAGGACCAAGCTGAAGACGCGCTCCCAGCACACCTGGTCTCCTGTAGCACTCACACGGGTTTGAGCACACACACTATTCCCACACAATCGGCCCTTTTGACCCCCATACTCCTGTTTTCCCGCTCTCAGCATCCCCGGGTGCAGTAGGGAACTCACCACCCAGCGCTGCTCCGCTGCAGGAATGAACACCCCACGGCAGGACCTGCCGGCCCTGGCAGGTGTGTGGCTCCCGGGCACCTCTGCTGCTCTCGCAGAACCCGCAGCACAGCTCTGGCAGGAGGAACTGCACCGGAGTGCGCCCTCGGGCTCGGATCAGCCGGGCAGCCCGAGTTTGGTTTCAGTTTCTTTTCCTTGGAGTGCTCGGCAGCGCCCAGCAGATGATTTCCCCTTTCCACACAGAAGAGAAAGCTTTCCCCAAGAAAGACAAAGATCACACTGACTCATTAGCAGTTCCTGATTTATTACAGCCTCGGGGCCCGGTGCCAGCCGAGGGCTGCTCAGGAAAGCTCAACTCCCGACCCTGCCCAGCCCCACCGGGAGACCCCCATGGCACAGCCAGGCACGGGCTGCTGTAATGGGCCCGACCCCTCGGCAGGACTCAGGCGAGGGGCTGCACCCCGGGGGGACAGCCCAGCCCTGCCCCCGGGCAGCGTTTGGCACAACACCCACCAGAGGGATCAGTAAGGAGCACAACCCCGATGTTTCCCTGAGCCACCTCGTGCCCTCGAGCTGGAGGGCAGTGCCAGCAGCCCTGAAACTCTCTTTGAGGAGAGCACGCAGTCGGTGTGGCCCAGAGCGTGGAAATCGTCCAGAATTAAAACAGTGGATTAAAAAAACGACTGCAGCTCTGTGAAGGAGTTCTTTGTACTGATCACTGGGACAGGGAATGGTTTTGTCCCACTGAACCCTTCCAGGGAATGCCTGTCCTCAGCCTGTGGAGGAGGGGAGGTGCCAGAGCCTCGGTGCTCACCCCAGCTTCTGTGGGGTCAGGCTGGTGCTGCTCTGCCCTCCCTGGTGTGGGACACCAGGACAGTCCATCCCCAGCCACCCAGGAGCTGGGCAGGGGCAGGTGGCTCCCACAGAGGGTGTTGATGTCACTGGGGTGTCACAGGATGTTGAAGCCCAGCACAAATGGTGACTCCTCGACTCACTGGATGAGCCCCGAGCTCTCAGTGGTGCCGCTGAAGGGGTCGGTCCTGCTGTCCCACGGCTCTGCTCCTCTGCACCGCTCTGGGCCAGGAAGGGGGAGAAGCAAGTTAGGGCCAGATTTTTGTCCTGCTTTTAGCTGGGATAGAGTTAGTTTTCTTCCAAGGAAGTTGTACAGAGCTGTGTTTGTGTTCAGGATGAGAATCCTGCTGATAACACCCTGCTGGCTCAGCTGCTGCTGAGCGGTGCTTACACTGAGCCAAGGACTTTTCAGCCTCTCACCCTGCCTGGCCAGCAAGGGGCTGGGGGGCTCGAGAATGGGGAGGGGGCACAGCCAGGACAGCCGAGCCCAACGCCCAAAGAGATGTTCCAGGCCACAGGACATCGTGCTGAACAAAAACCTGGGGGGATGTGGCTAGGGGAGGTGATGGCCACTGCTCAGGGACTGGCTGGGCATCAGTCAGGGGGTAGTGAGCAACCACCCTGTGCATCACTTGTTTTGGATATTCCCTTGTCATTATAATTTTCCTTTCCTTTTCCTGTCCTATCAAACTGTCTTTATCTCAACCCACAAGTTTTACCTCTTTTGTGATTCTCATCTCTGTGGGAGGAGTGAAGGGCTGTGTGGTGTTGAGCTGCTGCTGGGTTAAACCACGACAGCTCACGTGAATGAATCCCTGAGGCTGGGCTGACCAGCTCGCCTTCCCAGGAGCCAGGTCCTGCAGCCCCACCCCTGCTGCTTTGGGGCTCAACAAAGGCCAGACCCCCAGGTTCGTCCTCCAAAGCCCCACTCATCAGCATCCCCAGAGAGCACCAGGGGCAGCCCAGAGCCTCACCTGCCTCCTCCCGGCTGGAGAAATGCTGGAATCCTTCTAAGTCAGCAGACAGGAGGACTTGGATAACAGGGTCCTGAGGGCAAAGAAACCTGGGCTGGGGGAGCACTGGCCACTTCCCGTCCCTCCAGAGCTGAGCCCCAGCCAGCCTAGAGCAGAGGATCCAGCCCTTCCCACCACCCGCATCCTGCAGCCTCCACCTCTGCGAGATGAAGGTGCTGAGATGATAAAGGTGCTGCCACAGGAGAGGCCAGCACAGGCCATGGGGGAAGGCAGCTGGGCTGAGCCCATTGGGATGGGGCAGCAGGTCCCACACACCTTCAGGCCACAGAAGGCCAGTGAGAGGCCGTGCTTGCGCAGCTCCTGCAGCAGCTCTGCCAGCCCCACCACCACCGTGTAATCAATGCTGCTGACGTGGCAGCAGTCCAGGATGACGGAGCGTGGTGGAGATGCTGCTGGAAGAGCATAAGGTCATGTCCCTGATGAGTCCAGAAATGACCAGCCCAGGGGTCACAGCCCTCAGAGCCAGGGCCGGGGCTGGCAGGGGTGGGACAGGCTGGTCCTTGCCATGCACAGGGAAGCTGTGCTGTCACCACTTGCACCTGCAGCCTGTGGGTCTGGGCAGCGCTTGCCACCCCCACCAGAAGTGATCCAGGTGGGCACCAGGCAGCAGCTGGGTCCCCAGGACAAGCCAGCAGGCCAGGGAGCGCCGTACCTGCCAGAGCATGGCTGCACACGGTGTCCCGGAGGTGCTCGATGGCTGGGAAGTGCAGGCTGCTCCCCGGCTGCACGAGGAGCACGTCCCCCTCCGACACCTGCACAGACCCCAGTGCAGGGGGACAAGTCACTGGGAACTCAGGGCTGTGACCTTCCCAGGTGGGGACAACTGCCCATGTCACCCACTGTCCTCCTGGACAGAGAGGGACACACAGGAGCCCCCATCCCTCAGGGAAAGCCCCTCCTGCCCACACCCAGCGTCAGCAGAACAGGGACAGCAATGCCTCCCCCTCCTGCTCTCCAATCCTGGGAGATTCCCTTCCTTGTGCTCTTTGAAAGAGGTCCCTGTGCTGAGCCCATGGCAGGCTGGTGACACGGGAAAAGGCATGAACAGGACAGAAGCATCATGCACCCCAACACCTCACTGCCCTCAGGAGCCCTCTCCCAGATCCCTGGAGATCCCTGTGGCCATGCCACATCTGAGGGGAGGTGTGAAGCCCACCTTTATTGGGGGCCTGGCAATGGAGTAGAGCAGGAGAATCCCTGAGACCAGAACCCCAGCCACAATTCCATACTGCACCTCCCAGAAGCAGAACAGGAACGTCACGCAGAGGGGCACAAGGTCCAGCCCTGTGAGAGACAGCCCAGGCTCAGCTTTGCTTTGTCCTGATGCCACAGGGGCCTCAGGGACCGTGCCTGCTCTGCAGGGAGAGCTGAGCTGCACCAGGGGATCAGCTCCCCCAGCTCGTGCCCTCACTCTTAACCCGCCAGAGCGTCCTGAAGATCCCAGCATCGAACATGGGCACCACGGCCGAGATGATGACGGCGGCCAGCGCCGCCCTGGGGATGTAGTAGAAGAGTGAGGTGAGGTAGGCCAGCGAGAGCAGGACCAGGGCACCTGTGGGAAGTGGGCAGCCCCTGAGCCAAGGGGTCTCTGATGCCCAGAGCTCCCAGGCAGCGGGGCCTGCAGAGCAGCCCACGGCAGGGTCAGGGCTCTACCTGTGACGAGCCCTCCCGCGGGGGTGCAGACCCCTGACTGCGCATTCACCGCTGTCCTGAAATGCAAAGCAACACGTCCCAGGCTGTGAGGGGGCCAGGGGCAGCCCCCACCCACTGCCCAGACACCCCACCCAGGAAAATCACTGACCCTGCCTGACCCCAGCAGGGAGAAACACAAGCAAGAAACACCAGTGGCTCCCAGCGGGACCGCAGAGCACCGAGACGAGAGAGAAGGTGGCCATGGGACACACACACAGCCTGGCCACCAAGGTGGGCTGCTGGGACCAGGAGATAAGCTCAGAGACCCACTGGGGTCTGCACAATCTTCCACCCAAGGTCTTGCAAAGCCCCCTCACCACACAGGCCCAGTGAGTGTCCTGTGGGCTGGGGTCTGCCCCCCCTCCTGCTACCCACCGGCCGAAGCTGCCCGTGATGGGATATGATGAGACGAAGGAGCCCAGGATGTTGGCAACGCCTGTGGAGGGGAAGGAGAGGGGCTGGGGAGGCACCACCAGGGCCATGAGATGGGTCTGTGTCCCCATCAGCAGTACCAGGGGCCAGATCAGAGTCCATCCCGCTGTGCAAGTGTGACTCAGCCTGCCCTGGAAACTCCTGAGCTGTGGGGACAGCTTTGGTGGGGGCAGCATGCAAGGTAAGAAAAGGAAAACTTCAGGGAGCGGTAGGACTGCTGAGAGGGGATCTCCTGTAGCTCAGGAGCTCTGGGATACATGGTAGTGCTGAAGCCAGACCCCCACCCCTGAACCTCCTGCTCCAAAGCAGTGTCTTACCCAGAGCCAGCAGCTCCTGGTTGGGGTCAATCCTGTAACCATTCTGCGAGGCTGAAAGGAGATACCTGCATCAGCCCGACTACCGATGGCACAACCTGCCATGCACAGGGAGTGGGGCCAGCACTGACTGGGACAGTGTGGGTCCTGTCCTGACACCCCTCGGGCACAGGAGCACCCCGAGACAACAAACAGCAAATTTCAGCTGTGCTCCCTGCGGGACCCCTCCTGCCAGCCCACACGATGGAATGGGCTCAGTGCAGGCAGACCAGTGCCCCCGTGAGAAGAGCACCTTCCCCAGCACCCCAGGCCCCTGCAGAGACCCCTCCCCAGCACCCCAAGCCCCTGTGGGATGCCCCACGAGTGCAGGGCAGGACTCTGGCGCAGCCGTACCAAAAGCCTTGGCAATGGCGATGGTCTCCAGCAGGCCCATGAGCGGGACCACGGCCAGCCCGACCCCCATGTCCTGGGAGGGAAGGATCCAGTGAGGGAGGGCCGGGAGCGGCCTCGTCCCAACGTGCAGGGAGCCAGCACACGCAGGAGGGAGCAGAGCAGCCCGAGGGGAGCTTGGCCTCCACCAGCCCCCCCGGCACTCACCTGCACCATGCTCCCGAAGGGGACGGTGCCGTTGGGCGCTGCCGTGGAGAAGTGAGGTGGCCGGAAGGCAGGGAGGCCCCGGGGGATGCTGCCGGTGAGCGTGAGGGGCTGGGAGCCCATCACCTCGAAGGAGTAAGCAACCAGACCAGCAAACAGGACGACGAGGGCGTTGCGTGCTGCAGAGGAGAGAGCAACCCTAGAAACCTGCCCAGAGCCAGGGCAGCAGGAGGGAGTGCTGGAGATGGGTATCTGAGCTGCCAAAGACTTCCAAGCCTTGGGAAGGGGCACACACAGTGGCAGGACCACCCTTAGGACTTTGTCCTCCCCGACCCATTTCCCACATCTCAGCTCCTGCCAACCTAGGCTTTACCAGTTTTGGGCTGTCTCTTCCTTGCCCCAAAGAGACGAGCCCCGGGAGGAATGGCTGCGGGAGGGGATGGGGCAGGGGATGGCTGGCACACCTGTGGCAGAGATCCAGACGATCTGGCAGCTGATCCTGGCAGCCAGAGGCTCCGCAGAGGCAGCTCGGGGCAGGCGGCTCTTCATGGCCCGGAGCGCTGCCAGCGCGGCCAGGCAGGCCAGCCCCAGCACAGCGTCCCCAGCCCTGCAACAGGCACATCAGTGCCAGCCCAAACACGCTCTGGGGCACAGGAACAGCCCCACAGCTGCAGGGCAGGGAGCGGGGAAGTGCCGACCTGGTCTCCCCAATCCTCCGCAGAGTCTCATACACCTGCAGGAAGAACTGCCGCGGGATCCCCTGCAGCCCCAGGATGTTCTGTGCAGGGAGACAAAGCCTGGGGAGAGCCTGGCTCAGCTCCAGCTGCCGGGTGCCACGGCCCCTGGAGCTGCGCCGTCCCCCACGGCCGCAGCCATTAGCCAACCCCGGCCTGCCAGCTGCTGCCAGAGGCTCTGATTTGGGTTAACCACAGAGGAAGCGTGGCAGCCCCGGCAGAGCCACACGGCCTCATGTCCCTGAGAGGCCAGCAAGGGGCTGAAGGGCTGCAAACCCACCGTGCCAGAGAATCACCCAGCACCCCTTGCAAGTGACCAAATCAAATCTCCTGCTTTTACTGGTGTCCTGGATGTCACCAGCTGGTCACAAGCAAAGGGTGTGTTCAGCTTGGTCTGCTCAGAGCAGAGCTCTCAGGGACCCAGCAGAACTGCTGGTAGGGGTCTCACGACCCCTTTGGGGCTCCTTCCTCTGGCACCAAGAGCATCACCCAGCCCAGTGCTAAATATCCCAGTTCACAGCACTAGGAGACAGGTGGTGAGGCATCCAGGGCAGAGCAGATCCTACCTTGATCTGGTTGAAGCTAATGGTGATGGAAGCAGCCAATGTGAACCCTTTAATGACAGGGCAGGAAATGAAATCCAGAAGGAATCCTGCATGGGATGGGCAGCACTGAGCACGCTGCTGGCCCTGGTAGGCACCCAAACGGGGTGTCTGTGTGCACAGAGCTGTCACAAGCGTTAGCAGGACAACCCTAGTGTCCCAGAGAGCAGAGACAAGGGGGGAACAACTACAGGATGTACAGCAATATCCTAAAAATACAGTGAAGCATGGCAAGAGCATCTCACCGAGGTGCAGGAGCCCCATGGCCAGCTGGATGCAGCCGGAGAGGAAGGCGAGCAGGACGGCATAGACAGGCTCGTGGAATGCGTAGGAGGAGACGAGCAGTGACATGATGGCCGTGGGACCCAGAGTCACGTCCTTGGCAGTGCCCAGGAAGAAGTAGACGAAGCAGCCCATGAAGGAGGAATAGAGGCCATACTGCAGGGGGGCAGAAGGGCCACTGGAGTAACGCCGGATGCTGGCAGAGCCCAGACACCTCCTCGGAGAGGAGGGCTGCGCTGATCTCGGGTCACTCCGGGGCACTTGGCACACACGTGGCATCAGGAGCTTCCTGCCCGGGAAACGGGCGACTGCTCAGGGTCAGCTCTTGGTCGCCCAGCCTAGCCCTGCCCGCCGGGCTGCAGGCGGCTCGGGGAGCGGGGGTCCCCGGGCCCCCCAGTCACAGGCAGCTCGGGAGGAGAGTGTCCCACACCACCCTGGTCACAGGCAGCTCGGGGCGCGGGGGGTCCCCGGGTCCCATTGCCGGTGCCGGCACCCACCTGCAGCGGCAGCCCGGCCAGCTCGGCGTAGGCCAGCGCCTGCGGCACGGCTGTCAGGCCCACGGCCAGCCCGGCCAGCAGGTCCAGCGGCAGCCAGGCCCGGGAGTACCGCGGGAGCCAGCGCAGCACCGGCAGCGCCGGGCGCGGGCAGCGGGACCCTGGCATGGCGGGGACACCCCGGCCCGGGCACCCCCGGCCGCAGCTCCGCTCCCGGGGCGGGACCCTGGCGGGGCCGGGGCCGGCGGGGCCAGCCCGCTCCGCCCGCGGGGACCGTGGCTCCGCCCGGGCCGGATCTGAGCGGCCGGGGCCGCCTCATGTGACCGGGGCGAGGAGGAGCCGCCTAGTCCCGGTGCCGGTGCCGGTGCCGGTGCCATGCGGCCCTGGGCGCTGGCGCTGCTGCTCGGAGCGCTCCGGGCCGGCGCAGCCCCGGCCCCGGCCCCGGCCCGCAATGTGCTGCTGCTCCTGGGTGAGTGCGGCCGCAGGCCCAGCCGAGCCCCCGAGCCGGGGCCAGGCCCGTCACCCCCAGGAACCCCCTGCCCGGGGCTCGGCGCTCGGGGCGCCCCGCGGATGGGCGGGGAGGGACGGTCCGGAGGTCCCGCTGCATCCCCTCCCCTGGGGCGGTCCCCGCAGCTCCGGCCCCAGCCCAGGTCACCCGCAGCCCGGGGATGCTGTCGGTGTCATTAGCGTACCCCGGGCTGTGCCCCCGCGCCCGGTCAGGGACGCGCCTCGGGCTCACCCGCACTCCTTCTGCCGCAGCCGATGACGGGGGCTTTGAGAGCGGCGCCTACAACAACTCGGCCATCCGGACGCCCAACCTGGACGCGCTGGCCCGGCGTGGTGTGGTCTTCCAGAACGCCTTCACCTCCGTCAGCAGCTGCTCCCCGAGCCGGGCCAGCATCCTGACCGGCTTACCGCAGGTAGGGGCACGGCCAGCCCTTGGCACATGGCCAGAACTGGCATTCCTATGGCACAATCCTAGGATGGGGCAAACCCCCCGCCTGCTGGCCCACCCTTTTCCCAGCCCCCAGGACCTGTTTCCCCCACTCACACATTGAGAGCACGGCTGCATGTGTTTTGGGGCCAGGCTGGCAGCCCTTGTCCAAGCATGCTGTGTCTCCTCACCTGCAGCACCAGAATGGGATGTATGGGCTGCACCAGGACGTGCACCACTTCGACTCCTTCGATGGCGTGCGGAGCCTGCCCCTCCTGCTCAGCCAAGCAGGTGTCCGGACAGGTAGGGAGGCAAAGGCAAGGGACACGGGAAGGGAAAGCCTCCCTTCTTGCACCGATCCCCAGTGGGCAGGAGAGCTTGATGGCCAAACTGCCTGTGAGCCAGGGAGCACCCCTGAACCCGTGCCTATCCCCCGGGGAAGAAACAGCAGTAGGCACGTCCCCCCACTCCCTCTGCTCCTGGCACACCACCTGCCTGTGTTCGTGCAGGGATAATTGGGAAGAAGCATGTTGGGCCAGAGGCTGTGTACCCCTTCGACTTTGCCTACACAGAAGAGAACAGTTCGGTCTTGCAGGTTGGGAGAAACATCACCCGGATCAAAGTGCTCGTCAGGCGGTTCCTGCAGAGCCAGGACGACAGGTGAGACGGCCCCCGCATCCCAGGGCCAGCTGTGAGGGGCACAGGAGAGGAGGGAAACCAGATTCGCTGAAGACGTGTCCCCACATCCCAGCTGGTCATAAAAAGGAAGGGACTCCTTGTCTCTGGGTCACCCCATATCCAGAAGCCCAGACTAGGTGGGAGTCCTGCCAACCCCAGCTCGTCCCAGCAGAGGGTCTCAGGAAGGTCTCAGGGGGTGTGGGCAGCCCTTTGCTCCACCACCTCCACCTTTCCATCCCTAGGCCTTTCTTCCTCTACGTCGCCTTCCATGACCCCCATCGCTGCGGGCACTCCCAGCCCCAGTACGGGGCCTTTTGTGAGAAATTTGGTAACGGAGAGAGTGGGATGGGCTGGATCCCTGACTGGAAGCCACAGATTTACCACCCGGAGCAAGTGCAGGTGGGAACCTGTGGGTCTGCGCGGGGCTGCGTGGAGCTGTGTGGGGCCCCGTGGGGGCTGCACGTGACGGCAGCCTCTGATGGAGCCAGGGCTGGCCCCCACCGTCCCTCCCCATGGTGGCCATGTGCCCCTGTCCCCTTGTCCTTTAGGTCCCCCCCTTTGTTCCCGACACGCCGGCTGCCCGGGCGGACCTGGCTGCCCAGTACACAACCATCGGGCGCATGGACCAAGGTAGGAGCTGCAGGGCCAGCCTGGCTCTGGTGAGCGCTGCAGACCCTCCAACCCCCCTCAGCTCTGCCCCTCTGTCCGCAGGGATCGGGCTGGTCCTGCAGGAGCTGCGCCGTGCCGGCTTCCTCAACAGCACCCTGGTGATCTACACCTCCGACAACGGCATCCCCTTCCCCAGCGGCAGGACCAACCTCTACCGCTCGGGCACCGCCGAGCCGCTGCTCATCTCGTCCCCCGAGCACCCCCAGCGCTGGGGGCAGGTCAGCCAGGCCTTCGCCACCCTCCTGGGTAAGAGCCCGTGCCTGCGAGAGGGAGCAGAGCTGGGCCTGGGGGATGTGAGCTGCTCCCCACGCCGAAACCCAGGGTCTTGTCCCGGGGACAGCCCTTGGATGGGAGAGGAGGGAGGACAGGACAGGGTCCCCTGTGGGACAGCATCCCAGGGCTCAGCTCTGCAGCTCATCCCAGGAGCAGCCACAGCCCATGCAGCTGCAGACCCCAGGGACCCTCTGCCCCTCTCCAGGTTGTTTCCTGCCACGGTGCCAGTCCCTTCTCTCACCTTTCTCTTCCCCTCCAGATCTGACACCGACCATTTTGGACTGGTTCTCCATCTCCTACCCCTCGTACAGCATCTTTGGCACAAAGCAGGTGCAGCTCACTGGAAAGTCTCTCCTGCCAGCACTGGAGTCAGAGCAGTCCTGGGCCACCGCCTTCAGCAGCCAGAGCCACCACGAGGTGACCATGTACTACCCCATGCGAGCCATCCAGCACCGGCAGTTCCGCCTCATCCACAACCTCAACTACAAGATGCCCTTTCCCATCGACCAGGACTTTTACGTCTCGCCCACTTTCCAAGACCTGCTCAACCGCACCAGGGCCGGGCAGCCAACCCACTGGAACAAGACCCTGCACCAGTACTACTACCGAGACCGCTGGGAGCTCTTCGACTGCAGCCGCGACCCCACCGAGAGCCAGAACCTGGCCCCCGACCCTCACTACGCTGACATCTTCCAGCTGCTCCGCACACAGCTCCTCAAGTGGCAGTGGGACACGAGGGACCCCTGGGTGTGTGCCCCTGATGCTGTCCTGGAGGAGAAACTGAGCCCCCAGTGCCGGCCGCTGCACAACGAGCTGTGAGCGTCACCTCTGCCGCTGTCCCCGCTGCTCTGGGACAGTCCTGTGCTCCCAGCGGGCAAGAGGAGGGGGAGCTTCTGGAGGACAGGGCTCCATTCCTGCCTGGAGCTGAGCACGTCCCTGCAGCTTGGAGCCAGCGGGACATCAGGCCGAGGGGCTCTGTGGTGCAGCCATGGGGCCCCCAGTGCTCTGGGAAATGGGGTGAAGCCTGCAAGGGGCTCAGGCAGCCCTGCTGGAGACCCCCAGGCAGGGAGGGAACCAGCGTGTCCCAGCCAGGGGCAGGGGGCTGAGCCACAGTTCAGTGCCAGCAGTGGCAGAGGGGACACGGGCACGGCCTGGGGCTGCTCCCAGCAAACAGCAGCTTTATTCACAGCACTGCTCCCTCACCCCCCTGCAGATCCCACTCCCCAAAACCACAGCCAGGAAACTCCCCACAGGCCACCAGTCCCCCCCAGAAACAGGTTTGCTGTCTCACAAGCCACTTGGGTCTTTTTTCCCCTGATTTGAGGACGATGAGGTTTTCCCTGTCCCGGGGGTTGTGCAAGCTCCTCTCCCCATGCCAGTCCAGTGCACACCCCTCCATGGACTCAGGGCAGCTGAAGTCCAGGAGCCACATGGTGTGGGAAGAGCAGTGGCAGCTCCGGGTTGCCCAAGGGATGGGATGGATACAGCCCTGGAGCCGGGGGGAGCAGCGTGGCCTCTCCCTGTGACCAGAGGTGGCTCAGGACCAAGAGATCACAAACTGCTCCCACATGGGCAGTGACACGGGGACCCTCAGCACCTGAGGGGGAGAAGGAAGGGTTGGCAGCTGGCAGTAGGTAGAGCTGGAGGGGTCAGAGCAGAGGGGGGTGTTCTGCCCCCATACAGAGCCACAGCCTGGCATGGTCCTGATCCCTCAGAGCACCTGAGAAGAGCATCCATGGCAGGGAGCTCCAGGAGCAGAGCTGTGCTGCTGCTCCTCTGAGCTCCAGCCCCATCAGCACATGGCCTTTCCTTCCTCCATCTCCCCATCCTCACTCCTGTCATGGTCTAATCATGCCCAGCCCTAGAGCAGTGACCCAGCCCATGCTGACAGAGCTGGTGCTGTGCCATTGCTGGGGACAGACCTCACCAGCCCCTCAGCTGCGTCCTGTCCCTTCCCACCCCCACCCCACAGGACAGGGACGAGCACTCACCTGGGTGTCACTGCGGTAGGAGAAGTCACTCACAATGGCACCGTTGGCCAGGACTCGCCGGGGAGGGCTGGTGACCCCCAGCACAGTCACAGCCTCCAGCAGGACCCCATCGAGGTGGGTGCTCGCCCGCAGCAGCTGGCTGAGCACGGCACCCTGGGGGACAGCGGGGATGTCACCGTGTGCTCCTGGGTCCCAACCACCCCATGTGCACACAGGGCTTTCCTGGTGCCCTGCTCCTCGTGCTGCCCCTCTGCCAGGCACTGAGCCCAGGGTGGTGGAGAGTACCCACTGTGCAGAGTGCTGCCAGTGCAAGAGCAGCCTCTCCGCCTGCTTGGGGCATCCTGAGGGGATGCTGGCCCCTCCACCCCACCAGCTGCTCAGTCTGGCACTTTTGGCACCACACAGCTCGGCTGCACCAGGGCACAGTGCTGCCTGTGACCACATGTGCCCCAGGGCCACCAGGACCCCCTGCCCAGATGCCCCCTGCAGCAGCCCCCCCTCACTCACGTGCGAGGCCAGGAAGAGGATCTCGGTGTAGTCCCCCCTCTCAAAGGTCTCCCAGCTCTCCCCATCATCCCAGAACAGGTCTCCCCTGGCGAAGCCGTCCGGGGTCAGCGCCACAACCAGGGCCATGCCCCTGCTGCGGGACTGGGCCGTGCTGAAGGCGGGTTCCTGGGGTGTGGGAGTGAGCACAGCTCGGGGCACTGCCAGAGCCACATTCCCCAGCCCCGCTGGACGGCACAGCCACAGCTGCCTCGGCACTGTCTGGTCTGCGGTGACGGCACTGCCACCACCCCAGGCTGGCCAGGCAGGTCACCGCGGTGTCACTGTGGAGCAGAGGGACTCACCTGCAGGGGCAGGATATGCCCTGCACGAACGTGGACGTTGATGGTGTCCAGGGGTGCTGGCAGGAGGATCCACTGCCCTTTGCTGTGGATGGTGGAGTCCTAAATGGTGACAGAGAGGGAAGAGCAGGCACAGGGTACTGTGTGCCCAAGGGGGCCATCACTGCAGCCCTCAGATGGCCAAGAGTGAAGGCAGGTGAGGCCTGGGACCCACACAAAGCCCCCACCCAGTCCCATGACACAGCAGGCAGCACCCACCCCTGCCAGGCTGTACCACGTCCCTGCTGGGAAGTAGCCGCTGACTTTGGTCTTTCCTGCCTCCAGCACGGGGGTGACAAGCAGCCCCCCGCCCCACAGGAGCTGGCGGTCCACGGCCCAGGTGTTGGGGTCTGTGGGGAACCTGGAGGAGGGAAGGGCAGTGCCAGGGAGACCCTACACCCACCTCCCACTGAGCCCGGCGGGACAGCACCCACCGGCCCCGGCTGGGCCAGCACTCACTCGAGGAAGAGGGGCCGTGCCACCGTCTCCCCAGCGGTGTGAGCCCGGTGGAAGAGGGTGTAGAGGAAGGGCAGGAGGGAGTAGCGGAGGCGCAGGGCGTTCCTCATGGCAGCCTGGGCAGCAGGGCTGAAGGCGTACGGCTCCTGCGGCTGCAGGGGAGAGGGGACGCTCATACCCCAGCCCGGGCCCAGCACCGCGGGCACGTGGCACTGCACCAGCCACCTTCCCGTGCACACTCGCTCGTCCCAGAGCCCCCTGCCCGGCAGGGTGAGGGCTCCCGGGGCTCACCCTGGTGCCGTGGTCGTTGTGGTTCCGCATGAAGGGGTAGAAGGTGCCCAGCTGTGTCCAGCGCACGCACAGCTCCTCGGACGTGTCGCCCGCGAAGCCGCAGATGTCGGCACCCACCAGCGGCACCCCGAACAGGTTGAAGAGCAGCACCTCTGCGGAGGGGGCACAGAGGGCACGGAGGCTCCGTGGTGCGGGGGGGACAGAGCCTGCGGAGCAGCCCCTGGGGGCTGCGGGGCCAGCGCAGGAGGGAAGCAGGGCTGGATGTGTCCCAGTGCCCTACAGCCTACCTGGTATGGAGTAGTAGAGCTGCTCCCAGTTGCTGCCGACGTCCCCTGTCCAGTGCCCGGCGTAGCGCCCGTGCCCAGCGAACGTGGAGCGTGAGATGACGAAGGGGCGCTTGCCCCGGACCCTCAGCAGCGCACTGAGGGCAGAGCAGGCTCTGCTCAGCATCGCCCCGATGGCGAAGGGGCTCAGCAGCTCCCACACCGAACCCTCCCCCACCTGCCCAGTGCCTTCCCTGTGCCCACGCTGCCCACGCTGGGGCTCTCTTCCAGCTCTGGCGTCCCCTGGGATGTGCAGGAGCTGCAGAGGAGCCCCGGGCTTACTTGTGGGAGGCGATGGCCTCGGTGAGCCCGTACAGGCTGTGCAGGTTGTAGTGGGAGGACAGGTACTGCTGGCTGGAGGCACAGATGGTCCCAGCTCGCAGACGCCCCCCAAACACACCTGTACAGGATGGGCCGTGGCAAAGGGCGAGTTCAGAGCCCACTCAGCTGGGACCGGAGTGTCCTCCGGGATCCTCCCGGCATCCCCACGGCCCCAGGTAGGGCTGGAACCCAATCCTGTACCTGGCACGTAGGGGGGCTGCTCCAGGTTGTTTTGGGGGCAGCCATCCTGGGAGCCCTCCACGAAGTTGGACGGCTCATTCATGTCCTGGGGAGCGAAAGGACGGGATGCCCTCTCTGCCACCCTGGGGCCCAGCAGAGGGGCAGAGAGGGAGCCAGGGAGCCGTAGCCGGCAGATTTGCCAGGGCCACTCACAAGCCACATGCCATCAAAAGGCACTTGGTCGTGGAAGTCCTTCACCATGTCGTGCCACCACTCGTGAGTCTCCGGATTGGTGAAGTCCGGGAAGACCGTTGGGCCCGGCCAGACCTGCGGGAGGGAGGCAGCAATGGGCAGAGCCCCCAGCCCCACACGCCACCCTGCCTTCCATCACAGCCACCCCCTGAGCATTTCCCTCCGGCCTTTGGGGTCCTGCTCGACCCCCCTCCTGCAGGGACCGGGGCTGCTCCCCACACCCACCTTCCCGACCAGGGGCTGCCCCGTGGCATTTCGGATGAACACCCCTCGCTTCAGTCCCTCGTCGTAGGGCTTGTAGGTGCCAGGGGGTCCTGAGCTGCTGATCCCGGCATCCTGGCAGGGCACAGAGCAGGGGCTTCACCAGCAAGGGCAGGGAACGGCCAGCCCTGCCTTCCTCAGAGGAAGCTCCATCACTGCCCTTGGGGCGGTGCAGCCCCGGTGCCGGCCCACCCGTGTGGGGTGTCACTCACCACGATCATGATGTATCTCAGCCCGCAGCGGTGGAAGTCCTGCACCATCTCTGGGTAGTCCTTAAAGCTTTTCTTGTTGAAGGTGAAATCCCTCTTGGCATCTGCGTAATCCAGGTCATTCCACTGGACATCCTGTGAATGGTGACACGGGTGGAGCAGGGACTCCTGCGCAGTGCCGTGGGACCCCCGCCCACGGAGCTCCCATCAACCCCCCTGTGGCCACCGTGGGACAGGGATTAGCCCAGACCTACCAGGGGGAAGCGGGCTGCTGTCATGTTGGCCACAACCTGCCGGGTGATGTCGGTGGATGAGTAGCCCCAGCGGCAGAGGTGGAAGCCCAGGCCCCAGTACGGGGGCATGAAAGGGAACCCTGGAAGTGGGAGGGTGGGTGCTGGCAGGGATGGCCCAGCATCACGCTGCTCCACAGCCCCACTCTGCCATGCCAGCTCTGCCACACTGCTCACAGCGCCCACGGCCCCACTCGTGGCTCGCCCGTACCGACGACAGCCAGGTACTGCCGCACCACGCTCTTGGGGTCGGGGCCCAGGAAGATGTAGAAGTCCAGGATCCCGCCCGTCGTGCGCCAGGTCAGGGCCGGGCTGGGCTGCAGGAGCACGTCTGGGGAAGCACAAGTGCCAGAGGAAGAAGAAGCTGAGGACAGGGACAGGGCCAAGCCCACGCCCGGCATCTCCACGGGACTCACCCATCGCGTTGCTGTTCAGCAGAAAGACCCCGTGGGCTGAACCGTCCTCCTCCATCACCAGGTAGAAAGGATGGGAGCCGTAGAGGTTGACCTGGGGCTGGAGCAGAGCATGGTGTGGTGCCAGCGAGGCTCTGCTGGAGACCCTGGCACCCACCCACCCACCCCTCACCTCCAGCCAGGAGGGTGCAAACCCAGGGCTTGTGGCACCAAACACCGCTGAGTCAGCAGAGCTCTGCCCTGAGCAAGAGCCCGGGAGTGCCAGGGAGGGGAACAGCTCCTGAGCAGCACAGAGCCCCAGGGGACAAAGCCTGGCCTGGGGACAACGGTCCCATGGGCTTGTGTGGGGCTGAGGCCAGGTCCCAGAGCTGAATCAGCACAGACACCCCTCCCCAGCCCCAGACTAGATGTGAGAGGCTGCGGGGCCACCCTCACAAGGCCAGATGAGCATCCTCACTCCCCTCAGCCCTGCTCCGTACCGCAGGCGCCATGTCCCGGTTCCAGAGGGTGACCCTGGTCCATGATGTGTTGAGGACCAGAGGCGTCAGGTGCTCCCCCAGCCCAGAAATGAAATGGGAGGGCAGAGAGGTGGAGATCTGCAGGAACTGGTCTGCGAAGAAGAGCGGGGCGACGGTGGTGTTCAACCTGCAGGGAAAGGGAGGCTCTGGCAAACAGCCGGGAGGAGGGAGACACACCGAGCTGGGAGCCCCCAGCATTGGGGAGGGATACGGATGCTCATCACCACGTGCAACAAAACTTTTCAGCTGAACTCTGGGATTCCCGGTTCCCTTCTCAGCCACCGAACTGCAGAGGGCGTCAAAGCCAAGCCCGCACAGCCACCAACTGCCGCCCACGACTGTCACCAGTGTCTCCTGCCATCACCAGTGTCCCCTGCCACACCCCTGCTCCCGGCCCGTGCACTGCGTGGGGTCCCCCTTCCAGCCTGAATCCCTCGGGAAGGCCAGGGGGGCAGGACGGGCACTCACAGGACTCTCCCTCCGCGCCGCCGGCACACGACGAGCCCGAAGGGGTCCTGGTTGACCCGCAGCCCGTAGAGCGTGGAGGGGGCTGCGCCGCCCACCCGCGGCGTGTCCAGCGGCACCTCATAGCGCGGCCGGGCCGGGTCCCGCAGCTGCGGGGACACGGCGGGGTCAGCGCGGGGCGGCCCCGCCGGGCCCGGGGCGGGGGCCGGGGCGCACCGTGAAGCGCAGGCGGGCGGGGGTCTCCAGGGCCAGGTCCAGCCGCAGCTCGTCCAGCGCTGCCGGCAGGAAGGCGGCGGCCACGCGGCGCAGCCGGGCCGTGAAGCCGCGGGCCGTGGCCGTCAGGTTCTCGGCGCGGTAGCTGCGGTACCCGCGGGGGAAGAAGCACCAGGGCGGGCCGGGGCCGGGCTCGGGGCTGTAGCAGCAGCCCCGCGCCTCGCAGCCCGCCCGCGACAGCAGCCGCTCGGGGCCGCAGTCGAAGCGGCCGCCCGGGGGAACCTGGCAGGCGGCGGGGTCGGGGCCGGCCCGGGCCGCGGCGGGGACGAGCAGCGCCAGCAGCGCGGCCGCCACCCCCGGGCCCATCGCCCCGGGCTCCCGGCACTGCGGCGGCACCGGCGACAGCCCCGCGGGGACCGACCCGACCCGGCCTCGCTGCAGCAGGACGGGCAGCAGGACCCGCGGTCCCCCCGGAAAGGCGGGGACGCACCGGGGACACCCCGGCCCCCGCCCCGGGGCGGGACAGAGAGGCGGGACCCGGGAACGGCCTGGGGCAGCCGGAGTGAAATGTAAACAGAAACGTACCCAAAAAATCGCCATGGTACATGTTAAATAAACATTATACCCTATGAGACAGATATTATACCCTACACCTGTTTGTTTTTTATATGTATTTATTTACCAAGTCTGCAGCGGGTAGATAAATTAAAACAGATACTGCATGTCTCTTCTCTGTTTCTGTCAGGCTTTCTCCGACCCCAGCCTGGATGCCAAGCACTGGCTGAGCCACTGGAGAGCCCTCTGGTGCCGGGGGTGTTCCTCCCGGATCCGCTGGACGATGGTGTTAATGGTCTCGAGCCGCACCCGCAGTTTCTCCTGCTGGTTCCTGCAGGCCTCTTCTGTGCAGCCCGAGGCCCGGTACTTCCCTTCCTTCAGTGCCTGCAGATGCTTCTGGTGCGCCTGGTGGGCCACAAGCTCCAACAGGTTCTGAAAAGCAACAGGGGGAAGGGCTGTGAGAGCAGGAAAGATGCACACAGGGAAGAGCCATGGCATCGGTGTGACTTGTGTCAGGTGCCATGGTGACCCTGTTTGACAAGGGAAGGACAGTGCTCTGAATTCCCCATCACAACAGCCAAACACCACCTCCATCCCGAGTGTTGTAGGGGTACAGACAACACAGAATTCCATAAATCAGAAAAATTCCCATGCCTACAAGCCAACCCTTGCCAGGACAGGGTTTCAAGACCTCGAGCTGGCTCTGAGTACCCAGCTGGCACACACAAAGGGTGGTATTTCCACAATACAAATGAGGTCCTTCAGGCTGATGTTTCCAGATGAACGCAGCCTCGCCCTGAGTACAATGGCAGCATCGACTGAGGGCCACTGTGAGCCCCCAGAACGTGCCCAGTGAACATGCTGCTAAAATTCAACACTGAGCACACCCGGTCCAGGTGGTGCTGGACAGAGCTGGCAGCAGCAGGAAGCAGCAGGCTCTGTTTGTCTCATGTGCTGCAAGGGAGCAGATGCACTCACCCAGCGCTTCTCGTTCTGGAGACATTCCATGTCCAAGTCGAGGCCATCAGCCGTGGCCTGGAGTTTGCACAATTCCTGCTTCTTCTCCGAGAAGCTGGCCCTGAGGGACTCTTGGGTGTTCTCCAGGTCCAGGATGGCTTGGTTGCAGTTAAAAATGTTCTAGCAAATGGAAGAGAAGGAAATGACAGACTCCATTTCTTTAGTTCAGCTGCATTCCCGACTATCCTCCCAGAACTCCTTTGCTGGGTTTTTTTTTATGAAGGTCCAAAGCCCTCCCCTGTGCCCTGTGCACGGCCACCCCTGTGCCCACTGCTGCTCATCACAAGGCCAACACCAGCTGCGTGAGCTCCTGCAGCCCTGCTTGCCTTGCTCACCTCCTGGGCTTCCCTGATCTTCCTCCTCAGCTCCTGTTTCCTCTGGTGGAAGTCATTCTTGGAGCTGTGTTTCTTATCCATCTTGCTCTGAGCCTCTCCCCGAATCGCTATCATCTCTCTGCGAGAAACAGACGCCTCCATTTCCCGAACCACCTTCTCCTGCTGCTTCAGCAGCTGCCCATAGCGGACCTGCCGTTTGCCAAGACACAAACCAGGCTCAAAATACGGAATGTTTACCAATGGCACCCAGGGAGGTCGTCTGGGAGGCACATCCCACCAACATAAACCAGATACACATCACACGTGAGGGCCTGCAAGCCAAATTTGGTCCAAATCCAAACCTGGTTTGCTGTGTGTGGATCTGGATTGTCAGCTTATCCACAGCAATATTCCAGATGTTGCTCTGGATCTCATTAGCAAGGGCAGAAGCAGGAAAGCAGAAGCATCCCGAGAATGAAGGGGCAGAGCTGCTCTGCCAGGAGAGGGAACACTTTCCTAACCGGTGATTACGGTGATGCAATATTTAGTAATTAACATTTCTTTGCTTATTAATTGGGGTCACAGAATCAGGTGGCAGATACTGCAATTTAAATAGATTTCTTGGGAGTATCCAGACTCTGCTGAGCCTGGCACAGGGAACTCACAGGGAATGCAGGGTGCGTGGGATGTTGGATGTGCTCAGTTCAGTCAAGTTGCAGGGCGTTAAGAGTCCCAGCCTGGACACTGGAGATGCCACTACTCCAGCCTGTTTCTCCTCTCCTGCCTCATGTTTCAGCCACTCCAAAGCTGAGTACATTGCGTGGCTGCCCCTCCTCAGCCCTCTTTCCCAGTGCCTTACTTGCATCCTACGAATCTCTGCTTTCATGGCTTGTATTTCACCTTGTTCTGACCCAGAACTCGTTGCTTCTTTCATTTCTTTTGCCAGCTGGATCTTCTTCTCCCACAGCAGGATCTGATGCCTTCAGAGAAGAAAGGAAAGGGAAAGCCTTTGTAACCCACAGGGAGGATGATCTCTGCGCACCAGCAGTAGCACATGCCCAAGGTAATTCTGAACACAGAGCTGGCAGAAATCAAGGATGTGCACATGGGACACGGAAAAGGGCAACACAGAGCAGAGTGAAACCTGATAGAAAGCTCCCCAACTCAGAAAATGGGGTGATGACTGCAAAAACAAGCGTGCCCAGACAGGCAGGAACTGCTGGACCCCAATGCCCAGTGTAGCACAACCACTCCGATTTACTGGCAGAGTCTTCCCATACAGACTGGTAGCATCCAGCCCACACATGATGGAAGTGTTAAACATCCTTCCAGCTTGTGTTGGTTCCAGAGACAACTAAAGCACCTTTCAGTTTCTGTGTTTCAAACATTCATTAAAGTCCTTTCCCCTTCTTCAGGAAGGACAGAAGCACATTTGCTCGTGCTGGGTCAGTTTGGTGACTGGAGGAGAACAGGAACATGGACACAGACACACAGGATTGTGGCACTCTCTGGTACCTACTCTGCTTCCACTATGCTGTTCAGGAGCCTTTCCTTCTCCTCAGTCAGTTGACTGTACTTCTCCTGCATCTCCAAGGATTCTTTTTCTGCTGCCTACATTTGGGAAGCACAAAACAATACAGTGTTGTCAGGCTGAGAAGGTTTTCCAGGATCACTACATGCCCCTGATCTGCACAGAAGGTTGAGACCTGGGAATGAGGTGTCAGGCCTTGGTACCTTGAGGGAGTGCACAAACTCGTTCTCTGTGATCATGTTGGCATGTTGCAGCTCCTCAAAGCTGCTGTTGTTCTTCCTGATCAACACGTTCAGCTTTACCAAGTCATTGGACATGTCCTTCATGTGCCGTTCGATGTCCTTCTGTTCATTTGTTTCCTGCTGAATTTCATCTATGGGTGAACAGAAAAAAATCTTAGAATTCCCCTGAGCACTGGGTTGAACACAGACAAGGTGTGACAAACTGCTATCAGGCAGAGCCACCCATGTCCCCCATGTCCAGCCAAAATGTTTTCCCACAAGCCCAAAAACCAAACAAGGTTTTGAAGGAGACTCCTGTGGAAAAGAGTTGGTTTTGGCCAAGGGGCATGCTGTCATTGCTGGTGACATTAACCTACCCACCACTTGCAAACTTTAGTTAAGAAGTGTGACAGGTGACACTGTCACTCAGGGTCCGACTGTGTCGGGACAGCAGGATCAATCCTGACAGGAATAACGACGTGCAAACAGCACAGGTGCCACGCTCAGCCCCAGTGCAGTGCCAGGGTTGTTGGCACTCCTGCTCACACATATCCAGAGGCAGGTCCAGCTTTTCCCACTCCCTTTTTCCTCCCCTCCCGGGTGAGCACCGCAAGAAGCGCCAGGGAGTGACATACTCTCCATGCGCACTTTCCTCTGCTGCATCACGGTGATCTGCTTCTTCAGCGCATCCAGGGAGCTGATCTGTTCCTCCCGCTCCCGGGTTAACTTGACCAGCTCCCTCTGCTCGTTGAGCCAGTACTTCTGCAGTGTCATCACCTCACAATTGCATTCTTCTATCTCCTTGGTCAGCTTGTTGATCTCAATTTCCAGTGGTCCCAGCTCTTGCCCCTGTATGAGGACAAAGTTTGGGATAAATCAGGCAGATGCTGCTGGAGCTTGTTTACAGCATCTGGACATTCCAAAGTCTGCAGATAGGACTCGTTTCCACATCGGTATCCACACAGGTCTTACATTGCCAGGGACAGATCTGGGAATCACCTGAATGGGGCCAACCATCAAAGAACTGAATTGTCTCTGCCCGCTCCACACTCCCCTCATCAGTGTTTGCAGATTTTCTAACAAGATCCTATTTACTCCCAGACTACTGATGGCATTCGACATTTTCATCAGTTGCAGACAACTCCCTGCAGGAATCTGTGCCAGGCACACCCTCATTTTATAATTCCCTTCACGTGCATCAAGAACTGTCTGACAAACATAAACACCTGCATTAACTAGTGCAGCTTTTAAATCACAGTGCAGGTGCCTGAAAGTTTGAACTACCCAACACTTACACAAGGTATGCTTATCAGGGACATCTGTGGTCACCACAAAGAATAAAATCAAAATTAGGAGTGAAACACAAAAGTACCTACCCCCTGCTGAGCAAGAAGCATCTCCAGCTTCTTGTTGTACAGGCAGATGACCCCTCCCTTCTTATCAGCCAGGACCCTGCACTTTGCAATCTCGCTTTCCTGGCAGCTGATCATATCAGTGATATTTTTTATTTCCTTGTCCACCTCACAGAGTGTGTTCTGGAGGACTGTCAGACTGCAGTTGGTATTAGTTGCATTCAGGATAATCTGGGCCACATCGTTCTCAACCTTGTAAAAATGCAGCTCCTGGGAATTTCAAGAGAGGAAACACATCACTGTCACCAACAGCCACTCGTTCAGTTGTAGTGCCACTTACTTACCCCAGCACAGGAATCAGGGGACTGAGATTCTAATCCCAGCTTTGAACTACAAGCTGTAACCTACTTACCCTCTGTGTACCTTTGTTTCTCCATCAGTTGACAGGTAATACAATATTTACCTCTGCCACACAGCTGTTGAGAAGCATTAAGGAGACTAAAAATCCCCAAAACCTTCGAGTGACCTCACCCATCCCTCCTGCAATTCCCCCCATTCTCGTGTGTCCAGTTACCTGGCTAACAGTGGCAGGACATCACTGCACTGCACCTTCTCCACCACAGCTGGCACACACATCCCTCACCTCACAACAGCCCCACAGCTCAGTGTGAGACATGCTGGGCTCAGTCTTCTGGTTTTATTACCTGTACCAGTTCTACACTCTCAGAGCAACTTATGCCTTAAAGACCTGTGGGTTAGGCTGGACTGTTCCCTGGAATCAAGAGCTGTCTGCATCCCATTCTGTGATGGAGTACAGAGGTAAAAGTTAATGTGGAGTATAGAAGTACCTCATATCCACTGTCTCTCTCCAGTACATAAGAACTGCTAATCCTTTATAGTAAATACTCCCAGGATTCACCCCTCTGCCCCATTTTCTAAGTGAAGAACTCTGTGTTTTTTCAGGCCTTTTTGGCCAAACTCTCTCTCATACATCAGAATCCTGCAATAACATCACAAGGAGAACCAGACTGGAGACAAACTCAGCAGTCCTTCAACTGCAGACCTGAAACCAGAATGAAGTCACTGACAAACCCCCAGGAGAACCACTGCTCTGGGGTTCCCTGCCCTGCCAAGGGAAGGGGTGCCATACCAGGTCGGTTTTTCTCCTCCGCAGTTTTGCAGCCATCTGTGAGAAGTGCTTTGCAGCTTGGCTGGATATCATCTGGTCCTGAAGCTTTGCCATGATTTCATTCTCCATCTGCTCTTTGGCGTAAGTTCTCTTCTGTATATCCTTCCTGATGGATGCCAACTCATCCAGGTGAGCAGCTTGGTCCTAAAAGGTTGGAAGACAGAGACAGGATCACTACAACTGTTTGAGGAAGGGTATTAAATTCAAATATTTCAAAGGATGCATCTTCCATGGACTCTCCTCACCATCTTGGTCCTGATAAGGGCCTGCTCTGTCTCATGGAGAACACGAGTGTAGGTGGCAGTTTCCAGCTTCAGGGCCTCCTGCTGCAGCAGGCACTGGGCAATCAGCTTCTTTGTCACGTTGGCATCATTCTGAGACCGGTTCAGGATGGTGACAAGCAACTCATTCTTCTCCTCCTCCTTCCTGATGGACTTTCCACAGCCGTGGATGTTCCCTTCTAGGGCACTGAGGTCACGTCTGTAGTTGCTAGAGAGGCAAATAGGATGGAAAATCATCACAGAGATTGGTGCTGAGCAGCCACCTACAAATTCCTCTTTTCAAACACGTTATTGCACCAACAACTGCCCGAGAAGGACGATCTTTGTAAGGGCTCAGCTGCTGGGACAGTGCAGAGTCAGCAGGAGATGAATGGAGACATTAAGATTTAAAAGGAGATGTAAGTAGGGAAATGGATTCCTTCTTTCAGTACTGTCCCACCCCCTATTCCTTCCAGGATGTCACCATATAAAAGCAGATTGTTTGTTCTCAGACAATCAGTCAAGCTTTAAGGCTCCAGAGCAAATAAACACTTCCTTTGGCAACCACGGGGAGGCTTTCCTGAAGATTTCTAAAGGCCTCACAAAACCCTGATAGTGAGAAATAAATCCTTCCTGACATCTAACTCTTTGGAGTGGGAGGTGTTGTAAAGGTGAGGGAGCTCTTTTAAAGGAATGAAATATGAACAGAAAAATTCTGAACAGCTTCAAGAGCTGAACCTGACAGGAGACACACTGCCCCTTCTGGAATCCCTCCTGCCCAAATCATCCGAGGTTTCCCCAGGGCCTGGTTTCAGACCATACCTCAGCAGCTCCTGAGTGGCAACATAGGCCTCATCCCTTTGCTTCATTCCAGCCAAGCTGCTGTTCCAGTGGTTTATCAACCTCTTTTTCTCCATGTTAATAGCCTGGACCTCCAGGCCAGCCTGGGGAACAGAGAGTTGGCAGACAGCATGAATCTACACTGCGTTGGAAAACCAAATTCATGTTACAGTGCAATTTATTTTCTTCTGTTTGTAATATGCTGAGCAGGAACAGCTTGAACTACTGTGGCTGGTTCATTGTCACAGCAGACCAGAGAGCACAGGTCTGCAAGAAAAAACTGCTGAGAAGGGGAGGAGGAAGTGATTTACAGGCAATTCTTAAGGACAAAGGAAAAGAAAAAAAGTCTTCATTCCTCCAAACAGGAACAAAACATGCAACTCTGGCCCGCATTGTACACACCACGTGAGGGCAGGTCAGAGGGGTTAGTCCGGCCAGAGGGAAATGTTAACCAGATAGGAAGAGCCCCCTCCTACCTCAGTGACTGCCTGCCGGGTCACTTTTGTGTCCTCTGCCTGGGCCACAAGCTGAGCTTCAAACAGAGCAATTTGTTCCTGGAGCTCGTAGGCTCTCCTTGTTAACTGGTCTAGGAGAAGGTCCTACGGAGTCAGAGCCAAAATGTTCAGGGTGAGTGATGTACTCATACAACTGTATCCTACATGAATAACATCAGCTAGAAAAAGTTAAATTGGCAACTGGATCAGATTTGATTCCTACTGCAACTTTCCCATTCACACACAAAGGACTCAAGATTGCAGCAGGGACAACTTGTAAGAGAATGAAACCTTTGCTGATTGTTATTATTCCAGTTGCAGCAGTAAATTGATAATTCAGCTCTGAAGCAGCATTCCCTCCTGTCAGCATGGATTACACTGTGCCACTTCTCCAGATGCTGCGAACTTTAACAACGTATATTCGAAAATCCTTTGTTAAAAACCTCCTAAACCCATTGTATTTTAACAGTTTGCATGGAATTCTGCACTGGTAATACCCAGTCTGTGTCCTGGAAGGCAGCAGAGGGAGCTCCAGCACCGACCAGCTCTGCTCATTCCCCAAGTTCACTTTCCATTGTGAAATTTGCTGTGACTCACAATAATTCTTGAGACCTGAACATATGATATTTCTTCACTAAATATCTTCCTTCCCCCACACCCCTCTTGCTTGACTGAAGAGTGATTTACTGTCCTAAGGCTTGCCCAATCCTCAGGGCAGTAAGTGCTGCTGTCTGGGGGGAGGCAGGGGTTCTTCTCCTTTTTAGAAAAGCCTCTGTGCTTTTTGGATTTTTTTTATTATTGGGGAAAAATATCCCCATGCATCTTCCATGACTCCATCACTCCAGCCTTCCTTCTGACAAGGCAGCACATCCTCCAAGGCTCACCACTAACTGTCACCTGTATTTATTTTTTTAAAGACAGTTTTACTTGGTACCTGTTTCTTCTTTTCCACCTCAGCCTGGAACTTCTCTGCCTCAGCCTTCTTTGCTGACCGTTTCATCAGTAAGATCTTGTGATGCATGTCCTGGTCCATGTTCTGCAGGTAGAAGAGCTGCAAGGCCAGGTTTTCAATCTGGGTCTGCATTGCAGAAACTGGGGCGGGGGGAGGAGGGCAAATAGTTACAGAGAAGTTTGTTTGTAGGATACACCTTAAACAGAGATAGAAGGGAAAGAAACTCAGAAGCTCCCAAAGCAAAACCTCTCACACACCAGCTACATCAGCCCTCCCCAGCGTAAGAATTTACATCAGCTTTGGAGTAAAGCTCCACAAGCAAAGCTAAAAATCCTGGTAAGCAATTCCTTGATTCCCAGCACACAGAATTCCGGGAGCATCTGTGAAACTTTCTGGTGAGCGCATTATTCCCGGTTAATTTTACCGTATCTTTCAATCCAAAAGAATTTCTCCACACAGCCCCAGAATTAGGAAACACTGCCAGCACTGCCTCAGCCACCTTTCTTGCGTTCATCCTCTGTGTTGTGGTGCGTGTCCTTGTAAGCATCCCTGAGGCCCTGCAGTTCCTCCTCCAGCTGCTGCCGCGCCGCGGCTGCCCGGGAATGGCGCTCGTAGCTCTTCCCCAGTTCCACCTGCAGCTGGGCCAGCTGCTGCTGGGCTCCATAGAGGACCACCCCGAGCTCTTCCCTCTGCACTTTGCTGTCCTCGGTTGCTGTCCTCTGCAGACACAAGAGGTGATGAGCTGTCCCACGGCAGCTCGGACAGCAGGGGCTGTGGGAAGGCAAAGGAGAGGCCGTGTACCAGCTCATGCAGGTCGAGGTTCACTTGTTCCATCTGCTTAGTGATGTAATTCTTCAGGGCAGCCTGGAATCTTCTCATCAGGGGCTGCAAAGAAGGATGGCATTCAGAAATTTTAACACACTTGTGTAAATAAATTACGAGGAAGCCTCGCTGCTACTCCCCCCATTAAATAAAACATCTCATTTCTGCCATAGACACCTGAGTTCTTATTTAGCTACACTTGCTGTAGCGAGCGAAAGGAGTTACATAGTGGGTATTTGGTGATGTCAAAAAGTGACTAGTGAGAATATTTGAAACACGTCAGAAGAGCTACCTCTGAGACCCCCCCACTCACTCCTGCTGCAAGGACTTCTCTGTCAGGGGCCTTGAGGAGCACCAGGTTTACCCACTGCCCTGCTCACTTCTGAACCTGCAGCTCTGGGGTTGGCACTGAAGGAGTCAACACTTTGGCAGAAGTGATTTTCAAACGTGCAGTTCAGCAAACAGCTGAACATTCACCACCACATTTTAGACAAGCAAAATCACCAAGTCCGCAAAGAACAACGACAAGATTTGAGGAGTTCTCACGTGTTCTGGATCCAGGACCATCAGTCTTGTTTCTTCTGCTGTTTCCTCACCACTTCTGCTTATTTCGTGTTCCTTGGATCCATGCTGCTGGAGTTCCTTTTCCCATCTTCGGTCACCATGCTCAGTAGGGAGTGAAATGGGGTCTCCCATGTTCCCTGGACCCCAACCCCCCCCGAAAAAAAAAAAAAGATAAGGAAATAGGATTAGATTTCATTGCATTGTGCCTCCAGTTGGATTAACAATGACCAGAGAGGGAGAAGAGGGTCAGGTGCTGCTGTGCTGATACCTGGCTCTGTGCCGGGGTCCGGCTCTGCTGCCGATGCTCCTGAGGGAAGGGAAGGAGCTCCTCTGCCTGGTACTGGCTGCTCCATGTCACCCTGTTCAGGAGGACAACTGTCACCCTCTACATTGTCCTACAAAGTCTCAGGAGATTTTTCCTGAAACATAAAATCCATCATCTGAAACGGCTTTTCCATCTACCTCTATTTACCCCTAAAAATGTGCTTATTTTTGTCACCATGAGACACGAGCGATGCAGACAAAGGATCAACAGGAGGGCCTGGCTCTAAAACCAGCACAGAGACAGTGGCAAAGCTGTGTCAGCCCTGATTTAAAAAAACACCTCACACGTACACAGCACAGCAACAGGACCTCTCTGGTTCTGTCAGAGCGAATGCACACGTTGTGCTTGACCCACAGGCTTCTCTCTGTTCCAGTCCTGGTTGGTTTTGTGTTTGCAGCAATAAAACTGCACCAGGAGAATGTGCAGCTGCAAACACTGCTCAGGCATTCTGGGAATCACAGAATCATCGAATGGTTTGGGTTGGAAGGGACCTTAAAGTCCATCTCATTCCACCCCTGCCATGAGCAGGGACACCTTCCACTATCCCAGATTGCTCCAAGCCCCGTCCAGCCTGGCCTTGGACACTTCCAGGGATGGGCAGCCACATTACCAATAAGATTATGTATATAATTATGGTGTCCCACTCCTGTCCGTGACCAGCTCTGTAACCCCACAGACCTCTCTTCGGGGAGAAATGACTCTTCTTGCTCCTCCAGAAGAACAGACTCTCCCTCTCCACTGTCATTCCCATTCTCTGCTTCCACGGCCTGGCACACAGCACAGGTGGAAAGCAGAACGGCAGATTATCATTTACATTTAATGTCAATGCTATGGTATTTTTTGCCATAGGGCACAGAAAGTTTAATTTAGAAGTTTAATCTCATTTGCAAAATCAGTCACCCAGCAAGCACTGACATAGCAAAGATCCCGACAAAAATCCTCCCGGTCTCTGTCGAGGTGGTACTGCCAGTGCCGGTCCCTATCCCTGTCCCTGTCCCTGTCCCGGTCCCTGTCCCGGTGCCGGTCCCGCCTCACCCTCGCCGGCTCCGCCATGTTCCCGTTACCAAGCGACGCGTCAACACCCGCTCACGTGACCGCCCGGGCCGCACCACCGCGGCCCGCGGGGGGGGAGGCCCGGGGGGCTCCGGGGCCGAACCATCCCCGGCGCGGGGGGCGGGCCGCGCTCGGTGCTGCCCGCGGGTCCCGGTCCGGGCGGTGCCGGTGTCGGTGTCGGTGCCGGTGTCAGTGCCGGTGCCGGGAGGTGCCGGCCCCGGGAAGTTCCTCCGCGCCCTCCCCGGCCGGGCAGCCCCGGGGCGGGCGGGGCGCTGGGCGGGCACGGCCCCTCGCAGGGCCGGGAGCGGCGGCGGCTCCGAGCCCGGCCGGGCCGGGCAGCGCCGGGAGCTCCCCGGGTTCGTCTGTGCCGGTAAAGCGGGGCCGGGCCGGGGGCGGTGGGAGGGGTGAGGGGGCCGGGGGACACTCAGCGCTGCCCCGGCACCCCCGGGGTCGGCACCTGGGCGGTGCATCCCGGCGTTATCCCGCTCTTTGTGCGCCCTCCCCGCCCCGCAGCCCCGCGCAGAGCGGCGGGAGCGGGCGGGATGATGCCCTGGGAGGGCTGCGACGATGCCCGAGGAAGGCTGGGATGATGCCCTGGGGACCGGGATGCTGCCCGGGAGGACGGGATGCTTCCCGTGGGGATTGCTGGAAAGCGAAATAGTTCTTAAACTTTATCTCCTGTTATTTCCGAGCGTATTTCTGTGGTTTCCTTCCTTTTACGGAGCTGGTCTTCTCGCAGGTGACCCCAGTACCGACCTGAGCTCTGTTACCAGCGGAGGAGGTGGAGGGGGGTCCCTTGGCAGTGGTTTGATGCGTGGCCTTGGGATGCTCCAGGCAGGGATTGCCAGGTGCTGGATTGCTCGCTGTGCTGCTGACACTCCGTAAAATAACTCTGCTGCTTCCTCTGGGAGATCTGTCTGTCTTTTGGATCTCAGGCTGGGAGCTTGACTTGCAGAAATGTTTTGTTCTTAGTTGCCACTCAGAATAGGAAGAAAAATGAAGGATCTTTTAAGAGAAAACAGTAGAAATGTGAAGACAGGACAACTCAGGGTAAGGATCTCAAACTTGGCTGCTTCTTTTGTTGAAGACGCTTTTTTGTAGGAGCTCACTCATGTCCTGATGATGACTGGGGTAAAAGTCTCTAAAAGCTTTTCTGTGTTGAATTTGGAGGATATCTGTGTTTGTTCTGAGTGTGTAGGTAGTGTGAAGTTGGAGAGCCGGGATGGGGCAGAGCAGGGCTGTCTCAGTCCATCAGGAAGGGAGGGAAGGGGACTGCCAGAGTGTCCGAGTGACAGAGACATGTGGTCTGATGTCTGTAATACCAAGAAAGACTTTTTAGTTCATCTTCCAAGTAGTTCATCCATTCTGCTGTGAATCCAGGCTCCTGGGGTTTTTAGATCCTGACATTCCGGGATCAAGTCCTGTGCGCGTTATCAGGCCTTGGCTCCAGGACGTTGGAAATAAAAGGCCATAAAAGTGTTACCTGTGGCACGAGCAGTGCAGATAAGGGACATGAAATGCTGGTTAATCTGGGATGGAGGGACATGTGGCACACAGAACTTCTGGGTGCTGCTGCAGGTGAGTTTGGTGCCAGGGTGGGGGGTGGTGAGTGTTTTGTTTGCTTTCTGCTGGCTTTCTGATGCCTGAGCAGGTGTGGCTGGGAGCAGCTGCAGGCTCTGGTAGAGCATTCATTCCCTTTTCCTTTTTATTTCTGAGTCACAGACTTGCAGAATTCAGTTCCCTCTGCTCTGTGCTCAGTGAGCTGCTTCTGCTCTGGCAGGGCAGCAATGAAGGACTTTTTGGTGACCTACATAATTCTCCCCATGAGATGGGATGACTTCAGATTGGCTCCCTACGGTAAATCTTCTGCCTTGATTTGGCTGGGTCCTCTTAACTGGCTCCAGCAAATAGCAAGGAGTTTGGAAAGCCCTTTTCTTTTTTATTCCCTAATGTTGATGTATTGCAATACAGAGGGAAGGTCGTACAAGAGCTCTCATGTATCTGTGGAGGAGTAGAGATCAAGTGGGTGACCAGCTGAGAGTGGCACAGAAAATCTACTCCAAGGGCTGGAAGGAAGCTGCGAGTCCTGACTCTGGGCCACCATACTCTGTCTCCAGTCACACTCTGTGACCTCTGCTTGAGAGCTCCAAACCCAGCCTTTGCTTTTCCCGAGAGGGTAAAGAGACAGGAACTTGTGCAGTGTCTGAGCCCCCTCACTGCAGTGGCTCTGCACTTCTTAAATATGTAAACTTAAATTTATTGGGGCAAAACAGAACAAGGGCCTGTTGCTCTTTGCTCGCCAAAGACATTTCGTGTTAAACTGTGGTGCTGCTGTTTGACAGCTCGTGTTTCTCCGCCGTGCCCAGACACGCTGCAAGTCTCACGTTTCACTTCCAGAGCCCCGTAGCTCGGCTTATGTTGCTTGTAAAGCTCTTGAAGTCTTGCCCAGCAAATGCGCCCTGGGAGCCACGAGCCTGCACGGAGGGCTCGGCCGTGGGACCTGTGGGCTGCAGGAGCACTGGGACACCTCTGCAGGCTGGACTCATCTGGGAGAGGAGCCTTGGTGCTGCGTGCTCCTGGTGCTGAGCTGGGGCTGTCAGCCCGTGCCAGAGCCCGGCACTGCCCTCCCCTGCCAGGATACGGGAATCCTGTGCAACCGGAGGCAGCAGCATTTGGTCCAGCAGCGCGTGCCAAGGTGAGGTGTGATCTGCCAAGGCAAACAGCGTTCTGCTGATGGGCTGGGAGGATGGGAAGGGCATCTCTGCGGGAGGCGAGCAGCCGGTGCCGTTCTGGAGGCTGCTGGCTGCAACTGGTCAGGCTCTTGGGAAGAGGCTCCCGGGGGATTTCAGGAGTTGGCTCCCCATCACTTTTTCACTCATGTAGCTGAGAAGTGCTGGCACTGCCTGGGAGAGCAGCCAGGGCTGTGTGAACAGACTCAGGAGCTGCAGCGAAGATTTTTAGTGGCAACAGTTGATGTGTGGGAGAAGAAAACGTGTGTGTGCTTAATAAATATTGGCACTCAGCAAGAGCTTATCGGCTAACTCAGTGCTTCAGCTTCTGGAGAGCTGGGCTGGCTCTGCCACACTGAGAAGAATCCCTTCAGATCGGTGGATAAATATGAAATTCATATGAAAAATGGGGTTTTTTTGAATGGTGCTGATTTACTGCTGCCTGAGCTGTGGGACAGTTCCTGCTGCCTTCCCAAGCTCACACAGGAGGCAGCAGCAGTACCTGCTCTCCCCACTTCCCAGGCCCACAGACTGTGTGCAGACATTGGCCCACACAGAAAAGGGCTGATAACAGAGCAAACCCTGCGGGTTCGGTGTCTTTGTTATTTGCTGGATTGTGTTGTATGAACTCCTGTCTTTTAGGAAGGAGAGGCACGTTCCTAAGCGGAGTTTCAGAGACTTTTGGGGTTGTACCAGTAGACCAGATGGCCTTCAGAGGTGCAGTCCATCACCTGGGCTTCGCTGGGACTGGCTGTGTATCTATTTCTGCAGTCTTTGAGACCCCAGTGATGGAAACGGCCCCTTGAGGTTGCCCTGTTCTGGTGCACCATTGTCCCTGCTACTAGAATGACAAAACTGGGGAGTCCTTGCCACAGTTCAACTGCCTTTCAACTTCTCCTGACCTCCACTGGCAGCTCTTCCATTCTTTGGCAGTGACAGTTCCCACGTGTGAAGACTTCTAATACATTTCCCTCACTTAAATCTTCCCTTGGCAGTCTCTTTCCATGGACCAGATCACTCTTGTCACCCTCCCTGAAACTGTCCAGTGACTTAAATCTATTTTTCTTTAATCCTGCAACCAAAACTTCACAGAATTGCCTGGCCTGCAGCAGTAGTGAAAGGACTGATTGATTTTGCTGGTGATATTTATGTACCCCAATGTGTTTGGTTGCTGTCTGCAGCACTGCAGTAGTCTCTGGTTTCTGATATGTAGCTCTTCTGCAAGACAAGTCCAACAGAGTAAATTTCTGAGCTGGCAGGACACTGTATTCCTCACCTTTTGTCCTTTTGTTTGGTTTCCCCCTCCCAGCCCGGTGTGCCTGTGTGTACCTGTAGCGCCGTCCACCTGCACATCCAGACAGTGCTGAAGCAACAGGTGTTCTGCAGGATCAAAGCAATGTTTCCCTTTAAATTCCTCCGGCGTTCCGGGCAGCAGCTTTTGATCTTTACGTGTTTCTTTGTTCTTTCTGTGCCAGGTAAAAGCTCATTAAATGGTGCCTCTGTTGGCAGAGGTGTCCTGCAGCTCCACCCGCCTTCCTGAGAGCCCCGGAGAGCTGCAGCAGGACATCACAGGGCTCTGGTTTCAATGTGCTTCTCCATCTCCTGCCCTTGGTAGGAGGAGCTGCCTCGTGTTTCCTGAGGAAGCATTCCCTGGCCAGCAGCAGCATCCAGCTGGTGCCACCTTCCCCCTGTGTGTGCACAGGTCTTTAGCGTCCTGATGAAATCGCTGACGTAGCTGAAGGTCTGGACAGCAGGGCTGGTTTCAGCATTGACAGCTGGGCACTCTGTGCTGCCTACCAAGTGTTGTGGTGACAGATGCCCCTGCTCAGGTGTGCTGGAGGCTCAGGTTGCTCCCCATCGCTGCTCCAGCCCCCTGACATTGTATGGAAATGGCCTGTTGTAACTCGCTGTGGGGAGGGAGCAGTTGCAGCAGAATTTACTGTCTGTTCTTGCAGGTTGCAATGAGGGGAAAGGTGATTTGTTCTTTAAATGTGGTTGAGCAAATGACTTTCTCCTTGGTGCAACCCAGCCTGAAACTGGGGTTAGGCAATGTGGAAAAGAACAAGCACAGAGCTCCACTGTGTTTGGATTTTGGGGCTGAGACAGGAGGATACGTGTTGTGTTTGGTGCTGGAAGGAGACAGGAGTGTGCAGGACTTGCAAGGTGATCCTCTTATCCTGAACACTTGCTGGTACAGAGCAGGGTTGAGGCTTCTCCATCCAGCCCCAGCAAAGACTGAAACGCCTGTGCTGTGATTCAAGCTGACAAATGTGGTGATTGCCAGTTAAACCAATAGTTTGTCCTTTAATGAAGGCTCTGTCAGTGACTTGGCATTCTCATTTGCAGTCTTCTGTATGTACCAATCTGTCAGAATCAGGACAGCCATTTCCCTTCCCTGCAGCCCTCACTCTGCTCTTAAGAAATGCCAGTTTCTGTTTGCCCTTTGTGCCTCCTCCCCACCTCAGCTGGCTGGAGATACCATCAAAACCAGGTTAAGGAAATGGAAGCTGTTCCATGTCTCAGGATGCTTGCCTTGGGCCATGAGTATTTCCTCAGGAGATGCCCCTGATAGTCCAGGTCAGGGCCTGTCTGTTTTATCTCTCTCTCTGGCTCTCCCTGGCCGTGCCCGTGGTGTGGGACTGGCCCCAAGGAACACCCTGGGCTGATCTCCCCACGTGCCACTCTGGCCCTGGAGCGTGGCCATGTGCGGGGTGTGCTAGGTCAGCCTGGCCTGTTCACAGCAAGGTGGGCCATGCAAACACAAAGGAACAAAAGCAGGTGTTTCCTCTCCTTGTGTGCTTTTGGCAGAGCAGAAACTGCCGTGGCTCTGGTGCTTCCCAGCTGGGGATGGCAGAGGGAGCCTGCGCTGCACCCAGGGGTGTCTGGGTGGCACGTGCTCTGCTGTTGTTAAATCAGTTCTAACACTGCTTTTCCCCCCTTGTTGGCAGATCTCCTGAATTGGCTGCTGACTAGAGCTGACAGATAATGGAAACATTTCCTTGGCGATGTCTCTGGGGCGACTCCTCCGACGTGCCTCGTCCAAAGCCTCCGACCTCCTGACCCTGAATCCCGGTGACGGTGGCAGCTCATCTTCTGTGCTTGATGGGGAGATTATCTACTCCAAGAACAATGTCTGTGTCCACCCCCCTGAGCTGCTCCAAGGCATCGGGGAGCACCATCCAGGTGATGGGGTGTTGCAGACACTGCCCACTCTCCTCTTCTCTCTCCTGGCAGGTGTTTCTATCAAATTCTATATCTTGGGCTCTGATGAATGAAGAGGTGCCAGTGAGGGCCAGGGCCAGACAGTCTTGTGGAAGACTAAGGAAAGCCATCCACAAGCTGAGCCATCAGCTGATCCATCTTCTTTTAGTAGGAAAATTGATTCTACCTTTCTTTTCTGGTCCGGCATGGATTTACCTGGTTTAATAAGTCCTTTTGTACTGCTGGACAGTTGTCCTTTGAGGACAGTAACTTCTGTTGCTCATTCCAGTCTGAATTGTTCAGGAAATCCAAGTATCCTCCTGTAACTGTCATTGCTGGAGTGGCCTCAGCAACCACTGGTAAAGGGAAGGGCAAGAAAACCTGATTGTGGCTGCGTGCACTGGAGTAAATGAAGATAAATCCTGCTCTGTCCCTTTTTTCTCATCTGCTCCTCCTGCACTCTTTCATGTTCTCATCAAAGAGCTGTGGCTCCTGGCTCAGCTTCACAAAACAAATTACTCTGTGAACATTGACCCTTGCTTCCCTTTATGTGTGGGTGACTCCTTTTTCCATTGGTTTTCCATGAAAATAGTAGCCCTTTAGCTACACTTAAGTAAATATTCTTGAGAAATCAATGTTCAGCTGTCACTTGAAATTGTTTAACTAAGAAACAGTAGAAGTTTTACATGTGACAACGTATTTCACAATTTACTCTTGATTAGTAATCCATCCAGGAAGTCCAAGTGTTTGCATGGCATTCCTCTGTCCACTTAGGCCAGAGGGAATTTAGACTGTTCAAAAGCCATATGCAGACTTGAAATGATTTGCAAATACTGAATAATACTGAGCAATCCACAATTTTCTCTTGGTAAATTCTAAGGGTTTGTTTCCCCCATGTGTAAGTGATGGTGAAGTGGGGGGAGTCTCAGGATGGGAGAGACCTTAAAGGTCATCTCATTCCACCCCACTGCCATGGGCAGGGACACCTTCCACTAGACCAGGTTGCTCAGAGCTCCATCCAACCTGGCCTTGGACACTTCCAGGGATGGGGAGACAGGGAAAGGGAAATGTCAGGGTTGTGCAGTTCCCGTAGAACAAATCTGCCTCACAACTGATTGCTCCTGTGCTCTCTCTCAGGCTACCTGTGCTTGTACATGGAGAAGGATGAGCTCCTGGGGACCACGCTGATCCTGGCCTGGGTGCCCAACTCCCGCATCCAGAGGCAGGATGAGGAAGCCCTGCGCTACATCACCCCCGAGAGCTCCCCTGTGCGCAAAGCCGCGCGGAAACGCGGCCGCCACGCTCAGGGCCTCGGCCTTGCCTTGCCCCCCGAGCACAGGGGGGCCCTGATCCTCAGGGGAGACGAGATCCTGGCCGTGCCACAGCCTGCCAGAGATGGGCCCCATGCCAGTCCCCCGTCCTCAGAGGGGGAGAGGCTGTCCCAGGGCTGCGCCCGCCGGTCCCCTCAGCCCCCCCGCAGCGACTCAGGGATCCTGTGCACGGGCGGCTCCCAGGAGGAGCAGAACAGGTCGGAGCTGTCGGTGGAGGGCACGGAGGAGGGGCTGGACTGCCGTGAGGACGAGGGCTCCTTGGAGCTGTCTGCTGATGATGTGAGCAGGGACAGCACTTTTGACTCTGATTCCGATGCCTTCTCCTCCCCCTTCTGCCTCTCTCCCATCAGTGAAGCCCTTGGGAAAAGCAGCAGTTCCGTGTTTCTGGACAGTGAAAGCAGGTGAGTGCATCCTTTCTCTAGTTTCTGGGTGAGCAGCTGGGTGCTGAGCTTGGAGATGCTGAAGGAGATTGTGAAACTTCACAGTGGCATCAAGCAGAATGTCTTGCTTCAGACTCCTGTGGAATTTACAGGAAACTGTTTGCCTGCCAGTTCTGCTTTTGCTCGGTGAACCCTGGCCCCAGACATCCAGGGCTCTCCATGTACAGTCTTTGGGATGAAGTGTCTTGGGCCCTGGAAGCAGCATTGCTAAATTAAACAGGTCCTTGGCCTAATTGGCTCTGCTGAGGAGCTGAGCTCATTGCTTCTCGTGCAGAGCCACATCAAAGAGCCCGTGTGACTTCCTGAGCTGGGGATGCCTCTCCAGACCCCTTCTTGACACGAAACCTGTGTGTGGCAGCTTGTTTTGCTGCTGTTCAGAACATGGTCCCACTTCAGACATAGAAATATTAATTCTTGTGTATCTAACCTGCATATTTTTGTCACTGCTTCTCAATGGCACCTGCAGGGTAAGAGGGCACCTTGGCAGAGGAATAACGCGCAGGAGGACGCCTGTGTAACTCACTGTTTTCATACCCAGTGGTTGTGGCTTTCTGATCTGTGCCCTGTTGGTGTATCACTCGTTCCCATCTCGGGGAGGACAGCTGTGTTCCTGAAGCACTCTGGGGCTGATTTTTAGGCTACAGCTCAATTTTGAAACTCCGCCTGAAATGAGGGGGAAGGAGTTCTCCTTTGTGCATGTCAGCAATGCACAGGCTGCACTGAGACCTGCCAATTGAAGCCATTTGGCCTCTTTATTTTGCAGGCTCTCAAGCCCAGAGAATGCCAGTAAGAACAAGGTTTGTGAGGAAATATTCTAATGGATTCAACTCTCTCTGGATATTTTAAAACCCCTCAGTGTGGTGATGTCAGACTTTGTATCAGCTTTGCATTCAAGATGTGCCCCAGCAGGATGCTGCTGATTAACTGTGAGCCAGGGGCTTTACTGGTCTGGAGCTCTGCAGCACCTGGGCAGTGGGTTGAGTGGTCATTGTCCCATCCCATTCCATCCCATCCCACCACAGCCTCCCCTCTGGCTCCTGAGGGGCTGTGGGCTGCCCAGAATGGGCCTTTGATTTCCTTACTGTGTGAACAACATCAGTTTGACAGCGTCTCTTTTAGCTTTCCAAATATGATTCCTGCCAGTCTTCTGTGGCAAGTATTCACAGTAGTGTAGAAGACTTTGGAAGCTACAGAAGTGTCATGAAGCACACCTTGGAAAAAGTCTATAGGGGTCTTTGAATGATTAAGTGTCATTCCTAAATGACTCTAATTATTGATTTCTAGCTTTTATGTCCCATTCAGGCTATGTTCTGGCACTGGGCTGGTGCTTGAGGATGACACTTTATTTGTCTGTGCTTTCAGAGAAGGTTGTGTTAGTTTAGAAATTTCTTGACCTTGACTTAAAAAAGAGAAACCCCCCAAATCCACTGCAACCAAAGCTTCTGTTTGCTTAAGGTGTATGAGATGATTCTTTTCCTTGAAGTGGCACTGGCAACCTGTATGTTTGACCCATCTCAGTCACTCTCAAAGAAGTGAAGTTTGGGGGATATTTAAGCTTTTTTTTTTTTTTTTTTTTTTTTTTTTTTTTTTTTTTTTTTTTTTTTTTTTTTTTTTTTTTTTTTTTTTTTTTTTTTTTTTTTTTTTTTTTTTTTTTTTTTTTTTTTTTTTTTTTTTTTTTTTTTTTTTTTTTTTTTTTTTTTTTAAATAAAGTATAATTAAAATGCCTCTGGGAACATTTTGGAGTTCCAACAGCAAGGTTCTTGTAGGAAAAATGTTGCTGTCTGTCAGTGTGCTTGTGGAAGCTGTGGCCTCAGCTGTGGCCCAGGTCCTTATCCCGCTGTAGTGGTTGGAAGTGGGAGGAGTGAGGGACATGTTCAGAATAATGTCCTGGCTGCTGAAAACCAGGAGACTGAGCTCATCCTGGGGGAATCCCAGTCCTGGCCTGGGCCACAGCTGTCCCAGGCATGCTGTGCTCTCAGAGAGCTTTGGCACCAGGAGCAGAGCTGGGGCACGGCCAATGGGTGAGAAGTATTGTGGTTTAACTGTTCTGCAACAGTTACGCTCTGAGCTGCAAATAGTGTCGGGAAAGGAAGGAAATACAGTTTATTGCATCTTCCCTGCCTTGTCTATGAATTCCTGCAGCCTTTCCCTGCCCTCTGCTGGCTTTCCTCGCTGCTGCTGGAGCCACAACAGCCCCAGCCAGGCAGAGCCGGCTCTGCACACGCAGCTCAGGGGCCTGGCTGGCTTTGATTTTTTTTCTTCCTTTTTTTTTAACTCCTGTGGTGCCAGTCTGAAGGCTCACACAGTGCATGTAACACTCATAATTGACAGCAAATAATAAAACAGATGTTTTGCTGTTTGGGACTTCAGACTTGAAAGGTTTTTGTTCAGTGTGTGCATTTTTTATGCCCGTTTATTCTTCCCCATAGAGCCCCCTTGCATGTTATCTGCAGGATCTTACAATCTGTTGAGTTGGAGATTCTGCATAGAATACTTTGTGAAAGTCTTGTCAAAAAGCATCTCTTATTTCCTGCATTCATCCCAGCATTGTGGAGGTGGGAGATGCTCTTTTAGAAGTCACTGCAAGCATGAAAACAGCTTCCTTGCTTCTTAAGGTTTTGTTTTGGTTTGGGTTTTTTTCTGCTGGCTGCTTCCCCTCTGAGCCGGAGTTGGAGTGGGAACAAAGTTTGTGCTGCTGGCAGATTGTTCCAGCTCTCTTCCCTCCCCACCTCCTGGTCCCCACCTCCTCCCTGCCAGGAGGAGCGACTGTTTCTGGTTGTTTGCCTCTGCACTGAGAGTACTTGCTAAGACAACTCTGCTCTTCCCCGTGGTTGCTGCAGAAGCCAAAGGAGTACGTTGTGTTTCATTCCAGCCAGCTCCCCATGTGATTAGAAATGGAGAAATGGGACACTATGGAGGAACTGGGACAGGTAGACTTGGGTCAGATGAGATCAGGGGCTCAGCGAGCTGCTTGCCAAAATTCCTGTGTGACCAGGAGTCACGAGTCCCGTCTGCCTCTCAGAGCATCCTCTGAGGAGGTGGCCTGGCCACCTGGGCAGAAGGGACCACAAAACACTGTGTGTGGACCAGGGATGGAGAGGAAGGAGGGAGGTGGGCTGGGGAGCCTTGGAGTTGCACAACGAGTCAGTCATTGTAAGTTCAACAACTGGCCTGGTAGAACATAAGGAAATAAAAACATATCTATTGTTTTTTTCCTCTTTGCTTCTCAGTTTGACAGGCTGCCAGGGATCCCATGTGGAGATCGATGCTCTCCTCCCATTTACACAATTCCTCAGGGTGGGAGCAATGGGAGTGTCCCAGTGTGCACACTCCTGCTTCTCTTTCTAGAGCAGCCTGGCATCAGTGCTGCAGGGTGTCCTCATCCCTCAGGGAAAGGTGGCCTTGCTCTCCCGGGGTCTGTGCCCTTCTTAACTTTGGGGGCCCCTTTCTGCCCACAACACATGGTTCCTGCAGGAGGTAGCTGGTGTGGGGATTGCCTGCATTGATGGCAGCTTTGCCAGGGACTGCGTTTCTGTAGGAAAGGAGGGATTCTGGAAATAAAATCGTTCCATTGTGTCCCTTCCCTCCCTGGTCACCGCTGTTAGCTGGCCGGCAGGAAACATTTGCCTCGCGCAGCTGCTCTGTGTGCTCAGCTCTGGCTTCCTCAGCTTCCATTTTCCCCATCAGTAAAGTGAAACTAAAAGGTTTTTGTTACATCCTGGCAAGCAAACAGCATCTGACCCGTCTGTAACGTCCGTCCAGCGATGGAGTTATTGAACTGGTCGTGACATCAGATCTATACAACTGGTTGTGGAAGCACTTAGTGCTCTGTAAGTGGGGTTTGGTTTGGGGGGGGGGTTGTGCCGTGCCAGAGTGATTCTTGGTTAACAGGAGTTTTCCCGAGTGATGGGTGCTCAGGCTGCTGAAGGCTTTTCACTTACTGATACCTGAGGAGCAACACAAAAGTGCTGAAGAGGAGAAATAAACGCTGGTATTGGTTCCTTCGCTAACTTCAGCTCGGGATGTTGATCAGTACAGTCAGAACTTGGACTGAGGAGCCTTGGTGGGGGAATTGTGTGAGTGGAGCTTGGGGCAACATCTGGCCAGAGGCTGGAGCTCCACTAGCAGCCCCGCAGGTGCTGGGACAGTGGCCAGCGGCGCTCCCACAGCTCTTGCTGTAAAAGGACAAGCGACGTGGTCGTGGATATCAATGCAAGGAGGAAATGTCTTTCATGAGACATTGATCATTTTAGCAGCCAGCAATACAAATAATGAAACATTTGCATAATGGAGCTGGACGATGGTGAGTTCTCATGTTCTTCAGCAGATGTGGATTCACACAGCAGATCCATCACAGACAGTCCAGGCAAAGTTCACAGCGCAGGGAAAAACTCCTTGGCATTGCAGTTGATGCAATTTTTATGGATGTGTTGCACATCCTGTTGTTAAACCTCTTCCCAGGAGCTCATCAGTAAATGAGCTGCTCCGGGGAGCGGAGGGCGGCAGGCGCGGCGGGAGCAGGTGGGAGCAGGGAATGGTGTTGCATCATGTTGTTTTGGCAGCTCACCTGAAGGGCTTAGAGCTGTTCCAACCTCTGCAGCAAAAACAGGAGGGAAAATTATGAGGGAAATGAGCTGAAATTAGTGTGAACTGGCAGGAGCCCTGGAGTCATCAAGAGATTGGGAATTCATGGCTGTTGTAACAGAAGTGATTATTGTAGAACCGGGGGAATTGCTCACAGACTTGAAAATCTCCTGTAACTTCTTGCAGCATCTCAGTTTTGATGATTTCAGCCTTGGGGATGAGCACAAGGGGTGCCTGGTCCAGGCTCCAATTCCCCAGGACTTGCCTGAACTGATGCCATTTATGATGTAAGACACCAAAGCTCCTAATTCCATTTGTACCCAAACCCATGCCCAGGAAAAAAATATCCCCAAATCTTTCTTCCATGAAAGGGATAGTCCTTTCTCCCTTCTGTCTGTGTCGTGGGGTCAGTGTAACCTCTCTCCAAGGCAGTAGTGGTCTGCACGGAGTCAGGTATTGGGCAGGGGAGCTGGGCTGAGCCATCAGCAGCCCCCTGTAATCAATTATAGTTGTTCCCCGCTGCAAAGCTGAGAAGGTTGGACAGATCCAAGAGATTGCAGAGGCATACGGCTCTATCTTGCTTTATATAAATATTTGAACAGCAAGAACATTAATTATAACAGGTTTGTTTCTTCCCTCCGTTGGTTCGCTGCCAGATTTCAGTGGAAGAATATAGTGACAGCTCACTCGGGATCGGGAATTGCGGCTCCGAGGGCCCGTGAAGCTCTTTATTTGGGATGTCAGGAGAGGGACCGACCGTGCCGAGAGCGGGCGATGCCCGAGAGGGCCGCGCAGCGGGAGCGATGGGGGCACAGGGCGGGACCCGCTCTCCCGCCGGGGTCCTGGGGCAGCGGGCGCGGTTGGGGAGTGCCGGGGGGGCAGACTCGGCCCCTGTCCCGGTCCCTGTCCCGGTCCCTGTCCCGGCCCAGAGAGGCGCTCCGGGCCGGGCCGCGACCGCGGGCCCTCAGCGCGCCGGGCGGCACCGCCAGGGGGCGCGCTCTGCCCCCTGTGGGATGGGCCGGGCCGGGCCGGACCGAGGGGACCGGCGGTGCCAGCCCGGCCTCGGGCGTGGAGCCCTCACACCGTGCCAGGTCTGCCTCGGGCATGGAGCCCTCACACCGTGCCAGGCCTGACCCCCCTCACACCATGCCAGCCCTGCCTCGGGCATGGAGCCCTCACACCGTGCCAGGCCTGACCCCCTCACACCATGCCAGCCCTGCCTCGGGCATGGAGCCCTCACACCGTGCCAGGCCTGACCCCCCTCACACCGTGCCAGGCCTGACCCCCCTCACACCATGCCAGCCCTGACCCCCTCACACCGTGCCAGGCCTGACCCCTCACACCGTGCCAGCCCTGACCCCCTCACACCGTGCCAGGGCCTGACCCCCTCACACCGTGCCAGGCCTGCCTCGGGCATGGAGCCCTCACACCATGCCAGGCCTGACCCCCTCACACCATGCCAGGCCTGACCCCTCACACCGTGCCAGCCCTGACCCCTCACACAGTGCCAGCCCTGACCCCCCCACACCGTGCCAGGCCTGGGGATCAGCCCCGGGCAGGGGGGAGTTCTGGGCTAGGTCATGTCCAGCCTCTCGCCCACCAGCACCCCCAAGTCCTCATCAGCAAGGCTGCTCCCTCCTTTTCCCTGGATATTCTTACATTTCTTCTGTTACTTATTTATACAATCACAACGCCCAGAAATCTGAATGGAGAGCAGAGATAAATGGCGCTGGCAGGTATCCACAGCTTTGTGAGGGAAGAATTGTGTTAACTGGATCAAAATAAAGAGCATGTCCCCTCCAAAGCACCACAGTATATGCAAACAAATCTGCACGGCCTCTGTCTCCTTGGCTCGGGCCTTGCAATTATCCCAGCATTAGGCATTTACAATAACTCTGGAACATGCTTTTAGGCAGCGCTCCTCTTTCCTCTCCCTTTTCTGCTACTTGAAGCAAGCTCTTCCCTTGGGAAATCCACATTGTCTTGTGGAAACAGTGAAATCCTCCCTGGGTGGTGCTGGCTCAACTCACGCTGGGGCAGCAGCAGAGTCCGGGGAGTTGGTTAACTTTGCCACTAAAACATCCCCCTGAAATTCCCAGTTCATTACTTAGAGCCAGGAATATAAGAACAAAGGTAATCTACAGGGCTTTCAAGGGAGCAGGGGTTTGAAGGCTTGATTGTAATTAGCATAATTAGGGGTGAATTTCATTTTTGCATGGGTAGAACTGAAAGCAAAAGAAGCAAAATAATCCATTGATTTAAAAAATTAAATAAACACTAGCAAGAAAGGTCCCCTTCTCCAGACTGGAATGGGCTGAAAAGCAAACATTCTTTTTCAGGCTTTGCTGAGAAATCACTTTTTCCATCTAAGGAATTTTTTTTAAAAGTGTTGCATTTCGATTGATTTATTAATGAGCAGAAACCCAGGCATGAGGTGCCCCTTCTCTACATGGATTGTAAAAATTCACCATTCAGCTTCTGGAATATTCTCCTCCCTTAAACTGAAGGTAACATTTGCATCCTTGAGCAGCGCCCGCTCGGCTCTAAGTGATTTGTTGGGTTTGGCTGCTCTCAACTGTGTGTGTCTTATTCATCAGCATCAAACTGCTCATTCTGCCCCTGCTCCCTCCCTGCAACAAGAAGTCACAGAGAAAAACTGAAAAAGCTCGTTTGGTTTTACCTGAGCAGCTACACCTGTGCAGAGGTGTCAGTTGTGAAAGTAGATCGATTGTCTGCTGGCTGGAGGTAGATATGTATCACATTCCAGACTTTGGGGAAAAGAGATTAAAACACCCATTAATTCCCTACAAACTTCTGATTATTTTTTTTTCCCTTTACCATTTACAATCTAAATAATTAACAATTCTGGGTTTATTTTGTTTTCCTTTTGCTTCAACTCACAGCACTGGGGGAACCCCTCGGAGGTTGTGGGGCTGTTTTTCTAATGTCCCTCTTGCTGGCTGGAATCGCTCAGCTTCCCCTCAGGCTTGAGGTCTTGGAGGGATGAATTAGGAGCAACAAAGCCCGCAGTGTGGTGAGGCTTTCACCCTCCTCCTGGTGTGGGGCAGGACAGCAGCACCACTGGGTTCCCCCCCAGCCACTCCAGCGCATGCAGTGTCTGCTGTCATCAACATTTGGGATAGTGAGCCATGTTCTACCTCTGCCAGGTAGTTGTGAAGCTCTGGGAAAGCAGGCAGGGTGCTGTAAACACGGATTGCAGTAGCCCCGTAAAGCAGAACAAATCGGTTTGATCTTTATTTCTCAAGGACAAACCAATTACGCCCGTCAGAAGGCAAAGCTGCATAATCGGGTTTCCGCGAGTCCCTCGTCGTGTTACAGTGGTTTATTTGTCAGGCTGGTGTTGGCAGAGCTGATGTTAATTCCCAGCCCCGTCCCTGATCATGAACTTGCTGTTACAGCCCAAGGTCAGAGGGTGCCTGTGGAGGTCCCTGCGCTCCCTGGGCCGGGCCGTGGCCGACGTGTTCACGGCTGGAGACCACAAACCCCTCTGTGCCGTCCCTGTGCGAGGTGAGGGAGGGACTCCAACTCTTTTCACATGTAAACAGCTTGTTCTTTGCATGCTGTTAATAACACAGACCCAAAGAGTGACTAACAACAATGTGCTGACTTGGAGAAGAGCTTGGATCTGCTGGTGCCCTGCATGAAAGGATACAATTATTTTTCGTAACCGTTTATTTTCCCTTTACGACAAGCTAAGCAAAGCAAGTTTGTCAGAGGCAGAGTGCTCCTAATTTGGTCTCCAGTGACCTCTGCAACCGTGATTGGCAGCTGGGTGTCGGGAAGGAACTTGTGCCTGTGAGATAAAAATGAGCAGAACAAATGCCGTAGGACAGCTTGGGTTCCCCAGGGGACGCAGGCTCAAAAAGGTGAAAGAAGTGCAATTACAGGAGGTTTTCAGCACAGAAAGTTAATTAGCTACTAAATAGCATTTAGTGCAGTTCAACGTGAGGAAATTTATGTTTTGAAAGCAAACAGATCAATGGAAAGCCTGTGGAACAAGCTTTTGGAAAGTCCACGCTGACATCCGTGTACTTTGTACCGTAACGGCCTGAGAAGTTTCTCCCAGGTTTCGCCAACAAATAGGAAGAGTTGTTAGATTTGTTTCCCCTGTGTTTGTGGACATATAAAAATGCTTCCACATGTGAATGTTTTGACGTCTAATTTCAGAAATCCTGGATAGGCTTTCATCCAGACTATCCAACACCTTGTTCCCTAGTCACTGTGGTCAGTGGAAATCGATTCTGTTCTAGCTCTCTGAGGCACGGAAACTTCAAGTTCCAAATATTTTCAGCCAAAGTCTGAATTTAATACAGTTCTCAACCTACTTACTCATCTGTGCTGATTCAGGTGAGTGTCTGTGGCTGGCTCTGTGTGGCCACACTCTGTGGGAAGCTGGTGCTGTCCCACAAGTGTCCTTCCAGCCCTGCTCTGCAAGGTTACACAGAGTGAGCAGAAACATTTTGACACCTTTTTTTTTAATACTAAGTAACCAATCTGGTTTCCTTTGCGTGTCTTTTATGTCACTGAAGTCAGCAGGTTTCACAGTTCATAATATATGTATATCATCAGGGGCAATTTTTGTATCAGAACAATGGATTTGGGTTCCAGCTGCCCAATATTGCCTCACTCTATACAGCCACTGCACTAAATTTTTAGGCATTTCAGGATAGCTTTGAACTTTTATTGACGGATTATTTGTTTGAAGCTGTCTGTCTGAGCAGCTGATGCTGTCAGGAGCTGTTTCACCTTGCTGGGAAGAAGAGGAGCCCAGAAGGTCAGTGCCTGTGGGGAATAGCGGAGAAATGGAGAAATACTAACCCCTGGGGAGGAAAAGGGGCATGTAATTCCCATTACATGGATGCTCATACATTATGATGATACTCATTGTCTGCAAATGATGCTTCCCAAGCCAGGAATGCTGGGGCTGTGGGAGAGCTGTTATTAGTGACAGCGTAGGTTAGCACAATGGTGATGGAGAGCCAGCTCTGTGAGGAGGGTTTGGCTCTTGCAGGAGGCTCTCTGGGAATCAGGTGGTGCACGCTGACAGCTCGGGTGACTGCCACGTCATGGCTGTAACCTTCAGCCCCTTTCTCTCTTATAATTACATTTGTCACATCACGTTGTAAAATGAGTTATTAGATCTTTGTTGCTGAAATCGGCTTCCCAGGTAATCAGGGCAGGTCTCTGGCCCGGCTCAGGAACAGAAATAATAAGTGGGTTTAGCTCTCTTTGTGCTGTGGGTGTGTCCCAGGGCATTAACTCAGCAGCAGGTTGGGTCCCATCGCTCACGTCCCTTGCAGTGTCGGAGCTCCTCGGTCGGGCGTGCGGCAGGTCCCACGTGGTGGGAGTGGGACAGTGGCTCCTTGAGGGCTACAGCGGCTCGAGGAGCATAGGTATGGTTGGCTGCTGTACTTGACTGTTGAGAGGAGAAAATACATCAGCACCTGGTCTTGCTCCCCAGCAAGAATGGGATGTGTTTTGAGACAAGAGTAATGGTGAAGGGAAAAGGCTCAAGTGCAATCCCAGAATTGTTTGTGTTGGAAAAGCCCTCTAAGATCACCGTGTCCAACCCTTCCCCAGCAATGCCAAGGCCACCACTAACCCATGTCCCCAAGTGCAGCATCCACATAGCTTTTAAGTCCCTCCAGGGATGGGGACTCCAACACTGCCCTGGGCAGTCTGTGCCGGGGCTGGGCAGCCCTTTTGATGTAGAAATTCTCCTCAGTATCCAACCTGAATCTCCACTGGTGCAACTTAAGGCCATGTCCTCTCCTCCTGTCCCTGTTCCCTGGGAGCAGAGCCCGACCCCCCCCGGCTCCCCCCTCTTGTCAGGGATTGCAGAGCCAGAAGGTCCCCCCTGAGCCTCCTTTTCTCCAGGCTGAGCCCCCCCAGCTCCCTCAGCTGCTCCTGGTGCTCCAGACCCTTCCCCAGCTCCATTCCCTTCCCTGGACACACTCCAGCCCCCTAATGTCCTTGTCAGGAGGGCCCAAAAATATGAGGGCCACGTAACTATGTCCATTGGTTTCCTGCCTCAGGTTTTACTCATCCTCCTTGGTTTTTCTCCCTGTCCCTTTTATTCCCATGGCCCAGTGCACTTGTTGTTTTGTGAGCAGTGCTGTATATTAGCTGGCACTCTGTTTTTCCTGGATCCCTCAACCCAAAGTCTCTCTGGAATGTTCCTCCGGCTATTTGCCTTGCAATGCTTCAGCTCCCTGCTTTTGCATGGCACTCTGGGATAATTTCCTCATCCAACAGATAGAACAGACCGACAGATAATAAACTCTACCCCTGCATCTGTATATCTTGAGTGCCAGGGTAGAGGACTCCCCAGAATCCACAAAATTAGCTTCATGATGCTTGTTGTTACTGACATCCAGAATGATCTCGATATTAAAATTATTTTTGAAAGTAGTCCAGTGGGTTATTTTCTTTTTTTTTTTTTTTGATCAATACATATAGGAAAAAAGTAATTTTAAACACAGTGAGGGTTTTTTCCAAGTTTCCCGGTTGACTCGGTAAGCACCAGTGAACAAGGTGGTTCTATCTCTGCATCTGTCATGCGTATGAATGCTCATGTTCATCAACCCCTGTGAAGGGCAGGGGGCACAGGTGTCTCTTTCAGATTTCGCCCTCTACATCAACGAAAACATCGGAATTTCCCTGGGCTGCACACACTGAGGCACCCTACTTACCCTCGGTGCCTTTTTCTGTCTGGAGAGGGTAAATCCACTCACATGAGCTGGTTCTGTGTCTGTGGGGTGCGTGTGCGAGCTTGTCACCAGTGAATGTGAACTGTAAACATTTGTCTTCAGAAGCATTTCCTGAAAACACAGCAGTGCCAGCACCGCCGTGCCCGGGCTCTGCAGCCCCTCAGGTCCCAGGTTACTGCTGGTGCCCCTGAGGTCTGGGTTATGTGGCAGAAGGAATTGCAGTGGGCAGTGGTGTTCTGTACTGAGGAGCTGCAGAATTCCTGGGATCAAAGCAAGCCTGCTCAGCTCTACTTGTAACTCGTTCCTTGGCAGTTCTCTGCTGCTGTTGGTTTGAGATGATGCTCGTGAAGAATGAGCACATTGATCTCCATGGCAAGGACCCACAGGCCAAGGATCCTCCCACCAACCCATCCTCCAGCCTTTTGCCATGCTGACCAGCTCGTCTTTGCAAGAGTTTTATAAAATGGGTTGCCTTTTCTTAGTCTTTGAGTTAGTTTGAGTCATCTCTTCCAGGAAAATCCTGTGTAACCAGCTGTGGCTGTTATGAAGTGTTGCTCCATAAATACCAGCTGCTTCTAGCAGGCAGTCCAGCCCAAGTGTCTTGTACCAGGACTCCAGTTACATCTCATTAACATGAGATGCTGAATGGTTTAGAAAGTGTTACATTTTGACCGTTTATCCAAAAGTAATGCTTGATTTTTCACAAAGGACAGTACAATCTTCATGGAAAAATTTCCAAGGCAGGTGCATAACTGTGCCTGAGACTGGAGGTATCCTGGTGTCTAACCTGGAAAACCTGCTGTGGATGCTCTCTGAGTGAGTTTGGGTGTGTAGTGTGATCCCTGTTGCCACATCACTTCTAAATCCTCATCCTCCAAATGGCCTGAATGTAAGTTCTGCTTTGCTGCTTTCTCTCCAAAAACTGGAGCGTCAGAACTTGGTGCCCAGAGCAGCGAAGTCACTCCTTTAGCTGGAGTCAACCAGCCTTGGTTTCATGCAGAGGGTGCTGCAGGAGCAGGAAGGGGCTCAGGGATCTGCTCCCAGAGTGTTTGAGTTACACATTGGAATGGGGTGGCTCAAAGGGCCTCGGTTAAAAATTTAACCCACAACGAACTGGGTTGTGCAGAGCCCCGTGCACTGGAATGCAGCGACCTGAGCCGTGGGCAGACGTGGCACACAGGGCTGGTCCCTGCCAGGGCTGGTCCCTGCCAGGGCTGGTCCCTGCGGAAGAGGCCCTGGAGCCGCACACTGGTGTGGAGAGCGTGCTGAGTGTGTGATTCCCAGCCCTCAGTGCCCACATTGTTGCATAAGCGGATTAGAAAACATGGCATAAAGTGGCCTTGCAGGGGGCTGCTTTGTACCTGCTCCTGGCCTTGTCTGGCAAGCCCTGATTTCACAGCGGAGCCCATTCAGAGCCCGCAGAGATTGTTCACGTGCATTGGCCTTTTTACGAGCTGAGGGCTCACAGTTTCACATTCACTTCATTCCCAAAGCACTGGTATTTTTCTTTTGGGATCAGGGCTGGTGGGGGCATGTGGGTTTTTTGAGTCTGAGCTTAGTCTGATTTAAAGCTGGAGGTCTGGGGTGGATTGGGAAAGGGTTGGGTTGATTTACTCTCCTTGTGGTGCGTTGAAGAGCTCGGGTGTGATTTCCCATCATTAACTCCCCCAAGTTTCAAGGCTGCAAGTGGAAACCATTTGGAATTTATAGACACGAATCCAGGCTTGGCAGGTCCACTTGCAAAGGCATAATGAGAAACTGGAGTTCAGGGAAAACATCTTTGGATCCTACTGGTCATGGAGGGAACTTCCCAGATGAGATCCCAGGTCCATGCTGCCGTCAGAATGTACTCACACCTCCTGTCCCCATCCCAGTGAGGAGCAGCTGAGCTGAGGGCATTACTTGAGCTTCTTAATTCTGCCTTCTCAGAAGTGTCTTGAGGAGTGAGTTTGGCTCTGCCCAAGTTCTGTGTGCAGTTTGGAACAGACCAAAATCAGGATGTTTTTTTGTGATGGTAGAGAATCAATTTAAATAAAAATAACTTAATCTCTCACATGGGCTGTCGGTTATTGGCTCCTTGGGCCTGCACTGAATCCCCATCTCAGAGCTCTGCCTGAAGGTTTTGAATGTGGTGGTTGCACGTACCTGCAGCCTCCCGTGGCTGACGCGCTGCTCTGTCCACAGGGACACGTGTGACAATCGCATGACCTGCTCCACCAGCTCTGCCTCCAGCCTCGACACCAGTGCCCAGTTCCAGGAGAACAATGGGCAGACACAGAGCACCAGATGGGATGAACAGCAGAAGGTATTTGCCCTCGAGCAGGTCTGTGGTGTCTTCAGAGTGGACCTGGGACAAATGAGATCCCTTCGTCTCTTCTTCAGGTACTGGATGGTTGTGTGTGAGCTGTGTGTGCTCTGGCTCGGGGCTCTGGGGATTCTGGGGGCAGATGGCTTCTGCAATCCTCCTTGGAAGCCTTTCCAGAATGGTTGTCTCCAGGAGAGCACATCTCAGCCTTCCCAGGGAGAGACTCTGAATTACAGTTATGGGGTCAAAAGGATTTTTTTTCCTAATAGGTTTTCCTAAAGGTTGCTCTTAACTGTCTTACCAAAAATGCTTTAAATAACCTGCAGGTGTGAAAAAAATCTTTACCTGTGGTACCTTTTCCTTTTCCTGCCCCTCACCAGGCTCCCCTAGTGTCTTGCTGCTTTCAGTCTCTTCAGTGATGTTTCAGATTATTACTAAATTTATTTCAAACTATTACAAAAACATTTTTACTCCCTCTTTTTGCTCTCACTCCCTGTTTCTTTGGACAAAGCTGTGTGAGAGCAAGTCTGCACATCCCTAGGAGCTGAGTTTGTGTACTGCCTTAATGTTTCTGGGGCAGACTTCTTGTGTATTTGTCTCCAGGCAAGACAAATTTTAATTCCTTCATGTGAAGGAAGGGTAAAAATAGTGCCATTACCAGGGACTAGCAGAGCTTCTTGGGGAAAATGGTCGCTATGGCCATGTCAAACAATCATAAAATATCTCAACTGGAAGGGACCCATAAGGATTACCGAGTCCTAGAGCTGTAAAACTGTTTCTGTGCCCCGTTTTAAGGGGCAGATTGGTGCTGCACGTTATGATTTGCTTTGCACTGTCTCTCACCCGAGGGTCCCCATTCCTGCTGGCCCCTCCTTGTCCTGGGCAGTCCGTGCAGGTTGTTCTCCTGTTGTTCCCTGCAGTGATGAGGCGTGCACCTGTGGACAGCTGGTGGTTGCAAGCAGGGAGAGCCAGTACAAGATCTTCCATTTTCACCACGGTGGCCTGGATAAACTGTCCGAGGTGTTTCAGCAGTGGAAGTACTGCACAGAGACCCATCTCAAGGACCAGGTACCTGAGTGGGGTTCTTGGGGCAGAGAAGGGGTTCCCAGCAGATGTTTCACACTTGGGTTTGTGTTTTGGAGAAATGAAGCTTTAAGTTCACGTTGCCAAGTCGTGCAGAAGGCTGTGATGTGTTGGGTGTTTAGGATGGAACGTGAGTCGGACACGAAGTCTCTCTTGGACTTGCTTGTCCCCATCCATTGCTGTTCCACCTGTGGAATATGGGGTAAGATCATCCAGAAGACTTGCTTAGGTAGTGATTTTGCTAGACCTGACAGGTCAGCACTGCCCTTTAGGCGTGGAAGGTGCTGGGAATCTGCAGTGGTAGGTCAGAAATTCTGTCAGAGCCTTTCATCCATCTTATGACGCGCAGCTCACCGCTTTGGAGAGTGTTTTGACAAGGCATCTTGCCATATTTTGTTCAATCTACATACAAATGTGATAAGAGCTCTTTAATTATCCGTTTAAGATATTGTATGTGCTTATTAGAAACAGTGATTTTTAAATTTCCATCCTTCCCACAGAGCCCCCCGCTGCTTTTCTTATTATGGTCGCATGGGCTCACTTTTTGCATTGAGCAACCTTTGATTTTTAAATTAAATGTCAGCTGCAGTCTTGCACTGGGATCATGAGTGCCCTCAGAGAGCCTGGCAGCGCCGTTCCCCGCTCGCCTAACAGCAATCCCTTTGTATATGGCCAATCATATGTAATTTATTGCAAGCATTCCTGGCAGGGGGAAGTTTTGCTGTAAGCAGCATTAATTCAGTTTCAGGTCAGGGATAAGATGGGAGGAGGAATGGAAACTATTTTTTTTTTAAGATGGAGCTGTTCTGTGGTGCTCAGATTTTTTAATTATTCTAATCACTCTTGTTATTGTAATGGTAGGAATTTAAAAAAAAAAGCCCAAACCTCCCCAAGCGCAGCTCCTCAGTGCTTAATCCTACATGAACCATGCAAAGAGGTTTCCCTGCTCTGGGTTTCGCACTCTGCTGCTCTCTCTGGCTCCTGCCTCCAGTTTTGGTTTGTGTTCCCCTGTTCAGCAGCTTGCTGATGAGAAAACCTGCATGCAGTTCTCCATCCGCCGTCCCAAGCTGCCCTCCTCGGAAACCCACCCGGAGGAGAACACGTACCGGCGCCTCGACGTGTCTGCCTGGCTCCATCACCTGAATGAATCTGGACAGGTGGAAGAGGAGTACAAGCTGCAGAAGGTGAGAGGTTTTCATCTGTTCTCTCCTGCTGCAGAGTGCAAGTCCCCAGGGGGAAGCTGCAGGAGTTTGCTTTCAGGCCGGGGGCAAGAACTGGGAGTGTGGAGACTGGTGTAGGAAGCCTTGGCTGGAGATCTTGTGGGATTGGAGCAGATTCCATCAGATTCCCACCTGGACATGTTCCTGTGTCACCTGCTCCAGGTGACCCTGCCTTGGCAGGAGGGTTAGACTGGGTGGTCTGCAGAGGTCCTTTCCAACCCCAGTTGTTCTGTGTTTCTGTGATGGTGGAGTATCTCCCATCCATGACCAGGGATGAGCTGTCCCACTTCTGCTGCTGTTTGGAATCAATAAACCAAAGTGCCCAGTGCCCACAGTGTTTGCAGAATGTGTGACCAAATCACAGAGTGAACTGGGATTGCTGCAGGAACTGGGATTGCTGCAGGAACTGGGGTTGCTGCAGGAACTGGGATTGCTGCAGGAACTGGGATTGCTGCAGGAACTGGGGTTGCTGCAGGAACTGGGATTGCTGCAGGAACTGGGATTGCTGTATGAAATAACGCAGGGGGAGCACTGGGCCAGGGGGAGCACTGGGCTGGGCTCTGAGAGGGAAGTTTGCAGTGCAGTGCAGTGTCTCCAGGACTGGGGATTAAGCCGTGACATGAGAACGACACGTTAATCATAGAGCCTCTCCGGGGGTGGTTATTGACATTGAAATGAGCCCGATTTGTGTCTGGTCTGGGAATAGAGGGCCAGCACTTTCCCTCTAAACATGTGCAAATTGCAGGAGCTTGAATCAAGGCGTCACTTGTCAGGAAAGAACTGCAGAGGCACCAAAGCACAGCAGCGGGCAGTTCCTTGTTGCTGTATTTGGGAATGTTAAAACTGTACCAGCCATAACTTTTGCTCCTTGTTCCAGGCCATTTTCTTTGGTGGGATTGATATTTCCATCCGTGGGGAGGTGTGGCCCTTTCTGCTGCACTACTACAGCTACGAGTCCACTTCTGAAGAGAGGGAGGCACTGAGGCTGCAGAAGAGGAAGGAATACTTTGAGATCCAGGAGAAAAGGTAGCAGACCATCATCATCCTCCCCTGCTCATCTTCGCTGGCTGGACATCACAGTGACACTGCTGGTGATGGTGCAGAGTCTCTGCCCCCTTTGCATCAGGAGAAGCTGGAGTAAAGAAGTGAGAGGGATGGTGAAGGAGGTGTATTGGGCTCTGCTGACCTCCTGAGGCTCTGGAACTAATAATAACTTGATAATAATAATTTGAACCATAGAGCTCACTCGGGTTTCTGAAACAGGCTCGTCAGTACCACGCAGGGAAACATTTCACAGACAAGGCTTGAGTTAGAACACTGAAGGAGAAATTGGGAGCATACATTTCTTTATAAATACAACTGACTGACATGAGGCTTTTTGTTCATTGTGGCAACTATCTTCCTCTCTTGGCCATGGTCTCCTGTTGCTGCTCCATTTCCAGGCTGTCCATGACTCCGGATGAACAGAAGGATTTCTGGCGTCAAGTGCAGTTCACGGTGGACAAGGACGTGGTGAGGACTGACCGCAGCAACCAGTTCTTCCGAGGGGAGGACAACCCCAACGTGGAGACGATGAGGTGAAGTGTCTGAGTGTCCCTGCCTGGTGCTGCTGAGCGTACTCACAGCTCTGTCAGCCAGCCCTAGGCTGCCTGGGAATGCTGAGCAGCACCCGCTGTGCAGCTGGTGATGGAATCAAGGGATGCAACAACAAGGCCTTCCCAGTGCTCCCAGTGCTTCCACAGCCATTTTCTTCTGGATCTAATAACCCTGCTCCCATCCCCAACCTTCCCTGCACGCACAGGGGTGCTGTGCAGGCTGTGTGCAGGTGCCTGGGTCTGTGGTTCTCCTGATGGGATGGAGGATGAGCACACTGGAGTCTGCTCCAGGGGTGGGACTTGTAAAAAGTGAGAGTCACACTTACAGACAGTGTTAGTGTATCTGTTGTGCCTCCAGATGCAGTTCTTTTAGGGATAGTGGGATGCAACAGAAGGTGTTCAAAAGTTAATGTTTTAGATAGAGGATCTGTGAGTCTCCTGTCCTGATCCTGGCTCAGCCTGTGTGGTGAGGGTTGGGCTGAAGGGATGGGGCTGTGCTCAGCTGTCACCTGCCCTCACCTGTCCCTCCTCCCTGTTTGTGTCTCTGCTCCAGGAGGATCTTGCTGAACTATGCAGTATTTAACCCAGCCATTGGATACTCCCAGGGCATGTCTGACCTGGTTGCTCCACTCCTGGCAGAGATCCTGGATGAGTCGGATACTTTCTGGTGCTTTGTGGGATTGATGCAGAACACGATCTTCATCAGCTCCCCCCGGGATGAGGACATGGAGAAGCAGCTGGTGAGGCTGAATGCTGGGATCCTGCTCTCTGTCAATGCCTTCTCTTCTCCCCAGTCACAGAAAGCAGTTCCCTGCATTCCAGTATGCCAAGTCACATCCCAAAGCCACAAAATCCTTGGGCTGATCCTTGGGGTTGTCCTGTGCAGGAACAGGAGTTGGACTTAGATGATCCTTGTGGGTCACATCCAACACACCATATTCTAGGACTGGGGAGGGTGGTACGAGTCCCTGTGCCCGAGGCAGGGCCTCAGCTCAGAGCGTCTTTTCCAGATGTACCTGCGCGAGCTGCTGCGGCTCATGCACCCCCGCTTCCACCAGCACCTGTCTGCCCTGGGGGAGGATGGCCTGCAGATGCTCTTCTGTCACCGCTGGATCCTCCTGTGTTTCAAACGGGAGTTCCCAGAGGCCGAGGCCCTGCGCATGTGGGAGGCCTGCTGGGCTCACTACCAGGTGAGGCCGCTGGCACGGGCAGGGCTGAGTCCTCACCCTCAGCAGGCACTGCAGGATTTCCAGAGGGGCTCTTAGTGGCAAAGTAGCCACAATAAATCAGTGTTACAGAGGGTCTGTAACTATAGAAGAACTGTATCTGTGTAGCAGGAGGATGGAGCCCTGCCTGCCTCTCCTCCTTGGGGATGTCCTGTTTCAAAAGGAGGTGTTTCAGGAAGTACTGAACACTCACTTTTGATATTCAAGCTTCTCTTACACAGCTGGGAAACGTCTTCCCAAAAATCACTGGTCTGGTCTGAACGCTGTGGTGCAAACTTTGCTGCCATGCTGTGAGGAGAAGAGGCTTTGGTTCAGCAAAAATTCTCATCAAGGACCCACTTGTGGAGGGTGGGAGGTGAAGCCAGAGCTCTGCCTCCACCTGCTGTACAGCAGCCCCTGTGCTCTCATTGCAGACGGACTATTTCCACCTCTTCATCTGCGTGGCCATCGTGGTGATTTACGGGGATGATGTCATTGAACAACAGCTGGCCACTGACCAGATGCTGCTGCATTTCAGCAACCTGGCCATGCACATGAATGGGGAGCTCGTACTCAGGAAGGTAAATACCCAGGTGCTGAGTCTCGGGTCCAGAGATGAGTCAGAGGGTTGAGGAAACCAGGACTGATGCTTCAGCTTCTCATTGCCTGTATCCCTGTGCCTGGCTGGAGCCCAGGAGGGTGGGATGCTGCTCTTTGCCTGGATGGGATGGGATAGATATGCCAACAGTATGGTTGGGATAACCCTTGGCTGGGATAACCCTTGGCTGGGATAACCCTTGGCTGGGATAACCCGTGCCCATGCTCAGGGAAAGGGCAGACAGAGCTGTTGGTGCCATGGTCCCCATTCCCTCTCAGCAGGAGTGACAGGGGCTGTGGGATGAGCTGTGGTGTGTGACAGCCCCTGTGACTTCCCCCTGTCCCAGTTACCCCTCAGCCCTGTGTTAGAGGGACACACCTTTGCTGCAGCTCAGGTAGCCAAACACGAGGATGGGAGAGGAAGCCATGGGCCACCTCAGCTCCCCGTGTTCATCCCCCAGTGAGGAGTGAATGTTTTCCCTCTCTCCCTCCCCTCTAGGCCAGGAGTCTGCTCTATCAGTTCCACCTGCTGCCCCGCATCCCCTGCAGCCTGCACGACCTCTGCAAGCTGTGTGGGACAGGGATGTGGGACAGCGGCTTCATCCCCGCCGTGGAGTGCTCCGGCCATCACCCCGAATCCGAGAGCTGCCCGTACGGGGGGCTGGTGGAAGTGTCTTCTCCTAGACCGGGAAGTGAAGGCAAGAAAGGCCTGAAAACACGGGATGTCTTTGCCTTCCGAAAATAGCTGAGAGGAACAGGGTGTGACGGCGGAAGGGAAGGGCAGGAAGGATGTGCATAGGAAAAAATGTTGAAGGCAAAAATGGAGGAATAGCTTGTCAAGATTCCTGAGAAGACTGGAAGGTGGGAAATGGAAGAGGAATTAAATCACTCTATAAGGGAAGCAAGTTCCAGTGCATGGATGGTGGAACTTGAGCAAAAGGCATCGACCCAGGAACTGTGCTGACACGTGTTTGCGTTTGGTTTTGTTAGAAACGAGCTTTTCTAGGTCTTAACGAGGACTTTTTATTCTGCCTCTGGGACTGGACTGGTTATCAACCAGAACTTTCTTATTTGCTAATGAGAAACGAGAACACTCAAGAGAGCCAAGTGCAGCTGGCAGTGCTGGTGGGGCCGGGCAGGAGCGGGGCAGGAGCTGGACGAGGCTCTGCCCTTCACCCAGAGCTCACCACGCGCTCTCCGCTTCAACCAAAACGTGCAAAACGTGGCTTCTCTCTAAAGCCATAAAGACCATTTTAATTATAATCTGCCAAAAATAAAACTGCAGACCACTGGGATGGCAGGGAAGGTGTCTGCTTTGTCGGCGAGGAAGGACTGGTCACCTCAAGATCTTGTCTCTGGCTTTTTTTATAGGATATACTGGCTGGCTGATTTTTTTTTTCCGTTTGTACAGAAAGTGTACAGCCCCAGGTCTCACAGCACTGCTGCTCTGAGTTGGGGTATTTCACAGACACTGTCCAAAGTTTCTTCTTCACGAGGTATTGGGTAGAAATTCCTGACTGGGAGGGTGGGCAGGCCCTGGCACAGGTTGCCCAGAGAAGCTGCCCCATCCCTGGAAGTGTCCAAGGCCAGGTTGGACGGGGCTTGGAGCAACCTGGGCTGGTGGAAGGTGTCCCTGCCCAGGGCAGGGGATGGAACTGGATGAGCTTTAAGGTTTTTTTCCAAACCAAACCATTCTATGATTCTCTGATTCCATGACATTACAGCAAAGCTGTTTCTTTATGCTGACAACTACAGACTTCAGACACTTTAGTCTGTTGTTTCCAGTAGGTTTCCCATTGTGTTTCCTTTGGCTCTCCTCAATTACTGAATATTTACTGTCCTTGCCTATCACTGCCACAGGCTGTGGCACATACACTCCTTGTGGGCTTTAGGCTCTTCAGTTGGTGCCAGTGGTGCACCCTGTTCCCCATCCCAAAGTGAAAATGAAACTTGCCTCGTTGCAGCCATTTTTGCTGAGCTCTATCTGATAAAGGTTTCCCTTGGGGTATTTTTGAAAGGACAGCGTGTTTCTTCTCTTGTCTGCTATAAAATTTTACAACCAGAAGTGGAGCTGGGGCTTTGAGCCCTGTTGCCAAAGGTCCTTACCAAATTCAGTGGCCTCCAAAGGTGTGTCCTGAGCCAGTGTTTGTGCCAAACAGAGCCAGAGGAACAGTTTCCCTGTAAGAATGGAAAAGGAGATGAGGTGACAGTGACACAGGGGGGTCTGCAGCCTTTCCTGGCTGTCCTGCTCTGTCTCACTTGCTCCTCACTGCTTCCCACACAGCTGTCCTGGGCAGGCTGGCTGAGGCCATGCTCACTTCCAGCTCTGCCTCTCAGGCACGTTTGTTCCCTCAGTAGCACTTGTGGAACCCCCTTGTCCTCGTGCAGTGCTGGGGGTTCCTGCACCTGACAAGCACATTTCTCTCAAAATCCCTTGCAAGGCCTTACCCACAGCCTGTCCTGGAGCCCACGTGCCCTGTAGCTGCTGGGAGGTGAGGCTGGAGCTGGGATGCTCTGTGTGAGGCCAGCACAAGCCGAGGGCTCGCTGCGTTCCTAAGGGAAGAAGCCTTGCCCCGCTGCAGGCACCACACCGAGGGCTGGCTGTGGTGTGGCTGAAGGACAGTTTGGCTCCCACTTTGTGTGCCTTTAATTCAGAGGATGAAAACCTTCCCCTGGATGAGAGCAGTGGGGAAACCCACTGCAGGATGGCACAGCTCTGAGAGAGCCGGTGTGAGAGGCACCGAGGCTACAGTGGGGTTTGGCAGGTGGCACCTCCTGTAAGGGCTGAGGCTCGTTGCTCTGGGGCAGGGAGTCGAGATTTATGATGTTTCAGTGAATAATAAAAGTGTGTGTGAGGCCTCTGTGTGTCCGTTGCTGTGCAGGCTGGGAGCTGCAGCTCACGGGCAGGGCAGCACTCGGCCAGACACCGTCCCCAGCTTGAGTTGCTCAGTTTGGAGCCACTCAGAGACGTGTTGGGTGCTGGGGCTGCGTTGCTGTCCCCAGGCCCCGCTCGTGTCAGCCTGAGGACGTGCGGCAGCACTGGATGGATCCATCCAGATGGAAGCTCGACGTGGCAGTGGCTGAATTTGGGTCAGGAGAACTGCACGGCAGAAAGCGCCAGAAGCATCTTCCTGCAGAGCAGCTTGGTGGCACCGGGGCAGGCGCCAGCTCCCCGTGGGGACAGCAGGAGCCGGGCACCACCCACTGCCACCTGCCTGCTCCTGTGGGACGGGCATGGCCACGAGGCCTTCGCAGCACCGCTGCTCGTCCGCGGAGCCGGGGCAGCCGCAGCCTCCAGCTCTGCCAGGCATGGCCTGCTGGGCACAGGGGGAGAACAGCCCCCTCCTCAGCTCGAGGGGTGCTGGGCACGGGGAGACACAGCCCCCTTCTGAGCTCCCCACTGCCCACAGAGGGCTGGGAGGCACCAGCAAACCCCTCCCAGAAGAGCCGGAGCTGTGTTTGCTGCAGCACTCGTTCCCAGCCAGTAAAAGACAATAGGAAGAGATGAAGTAGATAATTTGGAGCATTATTTTTCCACTATTAAAATGTCATTCAGCAATGTGGGAATCACTCAGGATTCGTTTAGTTAAAGACTCTGCACTGCAGTTTTCCAGCACGTGGGATAAGCTGGGTTCTGTTGGAAGAGGGGCTCAGCTCTGGGAGTGGCCAGGACTGGTGTGCCAACCTCAGCCAGCTCTCCTGTGCCTGCTGTTCCCTGAGGGTTCTGCTGCCAGCAGGAGACTTCAGGTCTGTGCTTCCCATCGGAGCCCCCCGAGCCCCTGGCACACACTGCCCCCACTTTGCCATAGTCAGGGAAACAAAGGTCCCCAGTTGCTCCCAGTGACCAGCAGTGCTCACATCCTGGTGACCCCATTCCAGCCTCTTCATTAGCTCGTGATGCCATTTAACTCTCATTGGAGATTCACAACCTCCTGAGCTTGTTTGGGAGACAGGGGTCTGTGGAGCCAACCTGGAACTCCCTGGCAGCACCTGGGGTAGGGTCAGGAGCAGCTGTGGGATTCCTCTGCAGTGAAAGGACAGTGGATTTCCAAGGTCCTTCTGACCTACCCCCAAGATTTTCCTTTGTAACACTCTCTTTGCCATCTGAAAAAAAACCCCAAAGAACAAAAAAGCAGCTGGGCTTGGTCCCTACAGAGGAGGAAAGTGGATCCTACGAACAGTGACCCTCACGTGGCGTCTCCTCGGTCGCTGCCCTGAGCGTTGCATTAGCGGCAGCTGAGCAGCCAAAAATAGACCCTTGCGAAGGTAAATAGTCAGCGTAAGCCTCTTTAGCCTCAGCCTCGAGCTGACACATCCTCCTGCCTCCCGCTGCTGAGGGGAAGGGGAGCAGGGAGAAAAGAAAACCGAGTCCTCGCTCCTGTGGTAACGCTCTGCTCCGTAATCCCAGCGGGAACCCGATGGGCTGCAGCTGGAACGCCGGGAGTGGAGCGGAGCACTGCACAGCCCCACACCTCCAGATGGTCCTGTGATACCTGGGCTGCTGTTGGGCATGGGGTGAGAGGAGAGAACTGCCCCACTCCACCCCCAGGCTGGGAGGGGGCACAGAGCTGTCCCACAGGTGGGGGAACGGGAGCGGATCGATGGATCGGCTTCGTTTGACCTTGGCACTGAGCACTGACCACGCAGGTGGCAGTGATGTCCAGCCAAACCACCCCTGGAATTCGCTGCACTGGGAAAATCAGCACCTGTGAGCGGAGCACGGGCAGGTGGGGGGGATTGGCCCCGCTTTCCGGGGCCGGGTGTGTTTGGATGTGGCTGTTTGGGTGTTTTGTCGCACGACGCTGCCTGTCAAATGAAAAATTACAGTTCGCAAGAGCAAAGAGACTCACCTGAGTTATTACAAGCACCAAAGAATTTCAAACTGCACACAGCCTGTCCCCCTGGGCTGGCTGATTAATCCCTGGGTCGCTCTGTTTGGGTCATAAAAGCAGACTGGTCGGGCCAGCCGGAGCTCAGGGTCACATCCTGCTGTGGGGCTGGCCCAGCCCTGCCCGAGCATGGCACTCTGGGCTCTGCATGCCCTTCATTTCACTCATTTAAACACAAACACAATCTGTGACAGGTTTTCACAGCACCTGGAAGAAAAACAGAGGCTGAGGTGGCCCCGGCAGAGCCCCAGTACATCAGATCCTTCCAAATTCAGCAAGTTCAGGCCCTGCCAAAGGTCCTGCTCTGTGTGGCAAAGCAGCAGCGGGGGAAGGAGCAGCCTAAGGACTCTTCCTGGGATTTTTGATTTTGTTTGGCTTGAATTTGTCTTTCAGAAACCACAAACAAGTTCAGCTGCTTCTGTCTGCGGCCGGGGCTCGACTCACCTCGGCAGTGGCGGAGGTGGCCAGGGAGGTGCTGGATGATGGGCATCTGCCAAAGTCCTCTCTGCTCTCCAGAGGTTTCTGCAGAGGACACACAGGGCTTGTGCCTGCATGCCAGGAAGCAAGGGCACCCACCAGGAGGGTTGCCTGGCCCAAATCAGCTCTGACAGCTGGGTCCTGGCTCCAGGAACCCAATTCCAACACATTGCAGGTGAGGGTGGGCACTGAAAAGTTTTCAGCGGTGAACCCTGGAAACAGCCCAAACAGCAGCTGGCCTTTAGGCTCTGTGCCAGGGCGATAAATCTGCGCTGATGCCAGCGCAGCAGGAGCTCTGGGAAGGTGCTGCCAGCTCTCCCCAGGGCTCAGGCACAGTGGGACAGGGGGTCCCAGCCCCTGGAGCAGCCCCACCCTGGCTGGGATGAGGTGCAGCCAAGACATGCTGGGGAAGGGGTGCCACGGAAAGGGTGCAGGAGAGCTGAGTGTGGAGCAGCTTCCCCAGGCTGAAAGATGCCATGTACCCTCCTGCAGGTCTGTGGGCACAGGGTCAGGTCCAGCTGCCACAGCTGGAGGGTCCCAGTTACCCTGGCACAAGCTCTGAGGAGCTCAGGGTGGCAGGAAAGGGTTAAGGTGCTGCCAGAGCGGGAATGAGAGCAGGGAATTCAGCTGCTGACGCAGGTAGGATCTGCCAGCAAGCATCCCAGTGCAGACACAGCAGCGTCACCCTCAGCTCCTGAGCTGCTTTGGAGCCTCCCGAGAGTGGGGAGTGGGTGACGGACCTGGGGCCTTCCCCCAGCTGTCACCCCTCATGGCACTGCCAGGGTCACCTCAGGGTGCCCACCCCACTCCTTGCTGCCACAAACATGGCCTGACCCCGCCCTTCTCCAGCAAACTGCAGCTGGAAAGATGTTCCATGCCCTGAGATGCTCACAGGCATCACAGAGGTGTGGGGCAGAGCTGAGCCCTGCCAGGAGGGTGGCACTGCGGGGCAGGCGAGGAGGGTCTGCATGTGCCGAGCTCTGTGTTCCTGAAAAACCACTTGTCAGTGGTTTGGGTCACAAAAACACTCAGAACAAGCAGGGCTGGAATTGGTGGCACAGGAAGAAATGGACAACTGAGACCTGGTGGGATGGGATGGGATGGGATGGGATGGGATGGGATGGGATGGGATGGGATGGGATGGGATGGGATGGGATGGGATGGGATGGGATGGGATGGGATGGGATGGGATGGGATGGGA
>NW_020956208.1:505677-511003 GCF_003031625.1 Empidonax traillii
GATGGGATGGGATGGGATGGGATGGGATGGGATGGGATGGGATGGGATGGGATGGGATGGGATGGGATGGGATGGGATGGGATGGGATGGGATGGGATGGGATGGGATGGGATGGGATGGGGAGCCCACAGAAACCCATCCCTTGGCTTCTCCTGGGCTTCACAGACATGAAAGGAAGAGCCAGGCAGTGTTTCCGCTGTGTCTGGCCAAGGGGAAGCAGCGAGGGGAGATGGAAAAGCAGGGAGGGGATACAGCCCTGCAGGGATTGAGGGCCAGAGAGAACACAGTCCTTAGGTTTGTACAAGCCCTGACCTTGCCAGAGATGAGATGGCCCCTGAGAGCCCTCAGGCTGCAGAGATTCCCCTGAAACAGGGACCTTTTCCCACGCAGGTTCCTCACTGCTGCTGTCTGGCTCTGCCAGGCCGGGGCAGCAGCGGCTGTGGGGCCGTGGGGCTGTGGGGTCGGTGGCACCGTGGGGTGGGTGGCACTCCGGGCTCAAGAGCAGAACCCAGTAAGAGCCTGTTTGCACTGAGTCCCTGTGAGGCCACGTGTGCTGCTCTCCAGGAGCCGCTGGGAAGTCAGGCCCGATGGAAATATAATGGGATAATCGATGGCCCATTGTTGCTCGGCTTAATTTAGCTGCTCAGGCAGGGAATGAACAGCGTGGATGTACGTCAGCAGGAGCCGAGGCAGGAGATGAATCAGCCCCGTGTCCTCTGTGGCACAGGGGACAGAACGGGCACAGGTACCTGCTGAGCCAGGGGCTGAGCCCCCAGACCCCCCTGGCAGGGGTACAGGCTGCGGGGAAGTGTCCTTAGTGGGTATTTACTTTGCTTTGTCTCACAGCAGGTCTGAAATGGCTGCACTGGGCTCAGGGTTGCACACCTGCATCACCAGAACCCCCTTGGAAGCTGCAGCAGGAGCAAGGAAGCTACTGGGTGAGATGGGATGGGGAGTTGAGTGCTGGGGGTACTGCTTGGAGAGGACACTTCTAGGGCTCAGGAAGGACACTGCTGCTGCCAGGACTTCTCAACCACAGCCCAGGAGCCCCCCAGCCCTCCTGCCCCAGCTCCCCCTCCCAGGACAGCCCACCAGCCTGGGCACAAGCTGGCTCGGAAGGCCCCAGGGGATGCCATTTGGGGACAGTCCCCCTCACCAGTCCACCTCACCAGCTGGAAGCACAGCTTGATGCTCAACCCCAGCTCTCCAGAGTTCACACTGTGCCCTTCAGCTCAGCAGTGCCCACCCTGATACCTGGGGACTCGCCCTTCCTCCTCCCTGTTTGGCTTCCTCGCATTCCTCGGGGCTGCCTCACACCCCACCCGGCCCTGCAGTTCGGGCTTTCCTGGTGAATTAGTCACCTCTGGCTGATGTGGCTCTTCCCTGCCCCTCTCTGCACAGAGTCCACCCCACCCAATGTGTTTGCTGCACCCTCCCCTCTGCCTGAGCTCCTGCCCCACCATCCCACCCCTCGAGACACCTCCGAGCCCAGGCATCCCCCAGGACGGATTTGTAGGGTGGCTTTGGCCTGGATTTCATTTCTGAGCTGTCAACCCATGCCAGCCCCTCCTGGCCCCACTAATTGCCATGTCCTGGTATCCTCAGCACCTCCTGAGTGTGAACACCCTCCCTGTGCCACGTGCTGCCTCTACCACTCCACTGAGGGTGACACTCTGGCTCCTCAGCCCTGGACTGGGCACCTGGGACCAAGTCAGCCCCTTCCCAGGCTGTGTGACCAGCAGAGCTCAGCTGTGCCCGTGTAGGACCAGCCAGACCCTCTGGGCACCCCTCTGTGTTAGTGGGGGTGTGCCCACGGCGACAGGGGATGCCTGGCCCTTCCCCAGGGTCAGAGAGGCACAGAGCCGGCAGCAATGGGCTGGGGGAGACCCAAAGCACCCTTTCCATGGGGTTGGCCCGGCCCCCAGCCCTGATTGCCGCTGGCAGCTCCCCGGGATGCCCCAGCACACAGAGATGCCGCGGGTCCAGCGCCAGCGCCCTCCCCACGCTGCCTTTTATGGCCCTGCTGCAGCCACGGCCCAAACATGGGCTGCGGGCTGGTGGAGCTGGAGCCTCCCTGGGGCTGGCCCTGACGCCGCTGAAGGTGCCCCAGACATCCCAGCTCAGGCGGCTGCGCTGGGGGAGCTGGGGCTGAGCGGCAAAGGGCTCCGTGTCACCTCCACGCTGCTTACGGGGGCTCCCTGCAGCTCATCCCGGTCCCTCTGCCCCTCGCAGCTCCCATCCCTGCCTTGGACAGCTCTGCATCCCTGCCCTGTGCTCCAGCCCGGCACTTTGCACCTCCCTGTCCACCCCAAAGCACAGGGTCGCTGCAGACCCGCTGTGCCCCAGAGCAGCCCGGCACAGCTCACACCCAGCCGGCAGACACAGCCCTGGTTTTGCTCACAGAGCTGCCCGGGCAGAGAGAAAGAGGGGCCAATGGGCACTGCCAGCCCCAGCAACCCTCCTCTGGCCGGTGCCCGGGCAGGGCTGGCGGGGAGGATGCACCCACCGAGCACACAGGGTGTGTCAGAAACCAAATGAGTCAATCGAACCCACAGTGACACCCCCAAGGGCAACTCCTGCCACTGCAGGGCTCCAGCAGCTCCTCATCTCCATCCCAGCCCCAGCCAGGCTCGAGCTGGTCACCACAGGCTGGGACACAGGTGAGACCCTGTGGTCAGTGCTGGCCAGGACAGGGACCCAGGACACTGGATCTCGGGGCAGAAGAGGGAGCAGGGGCAGGAAGGGGGTGATGGGCAAGGCAGCTGCAGTGGGGAGTCCAGGACTGAGCCCTGGGTTGCTCCTGACATCCCCTCCAGCATCAGGAACACGAGGAAACTGCCTGTGCTGTATTTCCTGGCTGCGGGCAGTAAATCCTCAGGGCCCAGGACAGCAGTTGTTGTGTTTGCAATGACAGAGCCCCATCAATCAGCGCTGCCCTGTGATCCCGGCTGCCTCGGCAGTGTCAGCATCGCCACGGCACGGGAGACCCCCCACATCCCTCAGCAGTGCCAGCGCTCCTGGGATGGGCATCCCTGCCTCGTGCTCCAGCCTGTGCCAGGACGGTGCTGTGCCTGCTGCCAGGGCAGCTGCAGGGGAGTGGCAGAGCCAGGGCATGTGCCGGGCAGTGAAGAATTGAGCTCAGGAAGGAAAGCATCTCTCGTGCTGCCCGCGAGACAGCTGGAGTTCCCAGAACCTGCTCAGCATCCCCGGGGGAAACCAGACAGCGAGCAGCAGCCTAAAAATAGCTGCCCAGGGCACATGCAGTCGCCTGAGAGAAGGGGAAGTGAAAAGGGAGATGAGCTGAAGCTTTCCAAGGAACAGACCCCAGCCCTGCTCACTTTGCCACCCCCATGCGTGAATTGCAAAGTCTTTGTCGCAGCACCTTCACCTGAACGTTTGGCATGAGAAAGTATCTGAGGGTCAGGCACCAACACCCACAGAGCCCAGGACAATGGCACTGTGGGATGGGATCGCTGCACCAGGTAGGAGCAGTGCAGAATCCCAGGAAACACTTTGAGTCCCCACTTGGCTCTATATAACCAAATCTGGGTAGTCCAAGGCGGGGCAGAGGTCAGAGGAGCCAGTCGAGCCTGTCAATGACCAGTTGTGTCTCCCAGTTTTGCTCACTCAGCTCCTGTGTGGCTGTTTCTCATCCCCTAAACCCAGCACGAGCAGTGCAGTGTTCAGCCTGGAGCCCAGAGCCTGCTCTGCCCTATCCAGCACCCGTGCAAAGGGCTCACAGATCATCACCCCTTGGGTTTAAGGAATTTATAGGCCATGAAAATGTCTTCCCAGTCCAGGGCTGAGCCTTCTGCAGCAGCAGAGTGACCTGTGCTCCTCACAGGTGCTGAATCGGTGCCCGAGCCTCACCAGCTGGCAGGAGCAGGGACACAGAGCAGCCCCCAGAGTGCCTTGGACTGGGGTTCTGCCCTGCAGACACCAAAGGGCTCCCACCCCCAGGCAAAGCATCCACCTCCCGATGGCTTTAGTGCAGTTCGACTCGGGTCAGATAAGCAGCTTTGCAGCAGGGAGCTCTGGCGACGGCACAACAGCAGGGCCAGGAAACCTTTCTGAAACCTTTGAGAGCATAAACACTTGGTGTGCTCTGCCGAGGAGATGCCAGGGCAGTCTCTGGATTGGCAAAGCCGTCTTGCAGTGAGCCCCGGGCTGGGCTGAAGCCGCCGAGGCGCTGAACGCTGAGCGGAAGGAGGGTGGAGGGAAGGGCTGAGAGGAGCTGGGCTGAGAGGAGCTGGGCTGAGAGGAGCTGTGCTGAGAGGAGCTGGGCTGAGAGGAGCTGGGCTGAGAGGAGCTGTGCTGAGAGGAGCTGGGCTGAGAGGAGCTGGGCTGAGAGGAGCTGTGCTGAGAGGAGCTGTGTTGCTGCCTCGGCTCAGGTGCAGGGAATGGAAACTGCCTGACCACAGAGCTGCTTCCTCCCTCCCCTCACACCAGCGCCCTGCACGCCGGGCAGGAACCCTGTGAAACCCGGGCACCTCTGCCAAAGGATGCTGTCGGTGGCTCTGCTGCAGGGGGGAAGGGCCGAGTCCCTCACCCCCACACGGCAGCACTCGGCCAGGTTGGGGCTGCGCGGCCTCCCCATCCATGGCACAGCTGCTGGATCCACCCCTGCAGCTCCCAGCTTGCTCCCAAGGGAGCCACGTGCCTGGAGCAAGGATCCTGTGGCCTCTCGTGTGAGGAGACCCAAGATCAGAGCCCCAGACCTGCCCACTGCACCTCACAATGCCAGCCTGGCCGTTCCACGAGAGCCACAGCTCGTGGGACCGCCGGCCAGGACTCTGCAGCCCTGGGGATGCCGAAGGGCCCTGTGTCTCACAGCCCTCAGAGCCCAGGGGTGCCCATGGCCGGGGTGCAGTGCCAGGCAGCACCTCCACAGTGCCCACGGCCCAGGGCTCATCTCTGCTGTGCCGGGTGGTTGGCCCATGTGCCAGCCCCACCGTGTGCCATGCCCGGACCAGGAGGTGGGGCGTGTGCTGACAAGGCCCTCGCTGCTCCTCTTCCCACAGCTCCCCGAGCAGTCCCAGCCCAAACCAGCAATTATCAGCTCTCTGTGGGCGATCACCGATCTCATCACTGCACAGCCCAGGGAGGGCAGGCCGGGATGGCAGTTTGGATCAGCGCCAAATGGCATCGAATCGCTCTGCCAGAGGAGCTGGTCCTGGCCCGGCAGTGCTGGGTGCTGCACAAGCAGCTGCGGGAGCAGAGCACAGACAGAAAAGTTCCTGGTACCCACAGAGCAGGATGCAACTGCCCTCATCTGTAATCTTAGCAAATCCACTGATCAATCAGTCACTCAAACTTTGTGCTTAAA
>NW_020956208.1:516140-517714 GCF_003031625.1 Empidonax traillii
CTGCCCCGCGGGCTGTGCCGCCCCGCGCCGGCCCCGTGGGGGCCGTGCTGAGTCACGCGTGGGGCGGGGGCCGGGCTGCCCGCGCCCCCCCTCCCCGCGCCGCCGTGCCCGGCCCCCGCCCGCCCCCTCCCCGCCTCGCTCCCCGGCAGGGCTGCGCCAATCCCCCGGCCCCGCCGCTGACGGGCAGCCGGGCCCGGGAGGCGCCGCCTCCCTGACGTCTCGCTCCGGGATTTGCACGGTTGCGGTGCCGCCGCTCAGTGTCTGTCGGGCCGGCGGCGGGAGCTGCCGGAGCCCGAGCCCAGCTCGGCTGCAGCGCGGCCCGGCCCGGCCCCTCCCGGCTGCGGGATGGAGCTGCCGGCGGTGGGCGAGCACGTCTTCGCGGTGGAGAGCATCGAGAAGAAGCGGATCCGAAAGGTGCGGGGGGCGGCGGCGGGGGGCGGCGGGGGCCGGCGGCGCCGGGGGTGGCGGTTCCCGCTGACGCCGTGTCTTTTCCTCCCGCGCCGCGCAGGGCAGAGTCGAGTACCTGGTGAAATGGAGGGGATGGTCGCCTAAGTGAGTAGCGACACCGGGCAGGGATGGGGCCGGGGATGGGGCTCCGGGAAGGGCCCCGGCCGGGGCGGCGGGCGGGCTGCGAGAGGCGGCGGCGGGGCCCGGCGGTGACGGCGGCGGGAGCCGAGCAGGCGGCGGCTGATGTGCACCAGAAAATGGCTCCTTCCCCCTTTCCCTCCTCAGAGTCGGGCTCCATATTGCAGAACCGAGCGGGGAGGGGGGGGGCGGGCAGGAGGGGAAAGGGGGAATAACCGCAAAAATCGCCCGCGTCGCCCCGCAGCCCCGAGAGCCGCCGCCGAGGCGGGGGCAGCACCGGCACCGGGGCGAGCGCGGCCGCTGCGGAGCGTTCGGGGTTCGCATGACAGTGCGGGCGGGGGGAAACCGGGACGCGGCGGCCGGGTCCGTCCTCCGCCCCGCGGCCGCTTTCCTGGGTCCGGGAAAGGGGATTTGGAAAATTTCATCATGACATGCCTGGAATTCCTCCGGAATAATAACTGCGCTAAATAAACATTTCTGTCCCCGCGACATCCCCCCCGTCCCCTCCCCGCCCATCCCCCTTCCCCGGGACCCCATCTCCGCACCCCGCTGCCATCGGGCCCGGTGCTGCGGGGCGGCCCTGCCCGGGACCCCGGCCCCGCCGGCGGGTCCCCGCGGTGACGGCCTCTCTCCTCCCCTCTCCCAGATATAACACGTGGGAGCCGGAGGAGAACATCCTGGACCCCCGGCTGCTCATCGCCTTCCAGAACAGGTGAGCGGCGGAGGGGCTGGGTGCGGGAAGGGCGGCGGGACCCCCGCCCGGCGCCGCTCCCGCAATTGCAGATGCGTCACGGAGCCGGGGGCCACGCCGGGGGCGGCCGCGGGCCGAGCCCGGGCCGGGCTGGGGGGCGCGGCCCCGGCGGGGCGGGCGGTGCGGGGCCACCGGGAAACGCTCCGGGTCAAGGTCCCCCACGCCGCGGTTCCCCCCCGCGCCGCGCCCCCCCCCCCCCCCCCCCCCCCCCCCCCCCCCCCCCCCCCCCCCCCCCCCC